>NC_077227.1:755744113-755804113 GCF_027887165.1 Monodelphis domestica | reverse complement strand
TTCACAGCTCTTGGACCAAATTGTTCTCGTCCCCCATTCTGGCGGGAACATCTTCTGATGCTCGTCCTCCCCGGGCAGGTCGCGCCTGCCATGCCGTGGAGCAGAGTGTCGCCTCTCCCCGCAGAGGTGCCGGTCCTTCCGGAGCACCACAGGCTCTGCCAGGGTCTGACTCAGGAACCCAGGGCTTCCTCCCGCTTCCTCTCTCCTCTGCCATGGCCTTTCAAGCATTTTCTTCCCCCTTGCATGGACTGCAGGCGCCTTCCGGGCAGGGACTGTCTTTCCTTGTCTGCTTGCCATCCCCAGGGAGCCCTCCGCACAGTCCCGCCCCCAGAGAGTGTTTCCTGGATGCTTATTGACCACCGCAAGGAGGCGCTCAAGACGCCTCCGGGGTCTCTTCTCCAGGGTGCAGCAGCCACCGCCGCTGGGCTCCCATCAGGACTTCTTTACAAGAGCTCTCGCAGGAGACGGCAGTCATTGGGTTTGTCCTAGAAGCGATGGCATCCATCGAACGTCCAAAGAAGGGATCCACTCAGACTGGCTACCCGGCAGTCTA
This sequence comes from Monodelphis domestica, assembly GCF_027887165.1. NCBI lineage: Eukaryota > Metazoa > Chordata > Mammalia > Didelphimorphia > Didelphidae > Monodelphis > Monodelphis domestica. Next base: position 755,803,560 of record NC_077227.1, on the reverse strand, counting down.
ACTCCCAAAGATGTGGGGAATCTTCTAAACCTTTCACCTCACCTTTACTCTATCTCTGTCTCTCTGTCTCTCTCCCTCTGTCTGTCTGTCTGTCTGTCTGTCTCTTTCTCTGTCTCTGTCTCTCTGTCTGTCTCTTTGTCTCTGTCTCTCTCTGTCTCTGTCTCTCTCTGTCTCTTTCTGTCTCTCTCTCTGTGTCTCTCTGTCTCTCTCCCTCTTTCTGTCTGTCTGTCTCTTTCTCTGTCTCTGTCTGTCTGTCTCTTTGTCTCTGTCTCTCAATGTCTGTTTCTCTGTCTCTGTCTCTGTTTCTCTCTCTGTCTCTGTCTCTCTCTGTCTCTTTCTGTCTCTCTCTCTGTGTCTCTCTGTGTCTCTTTCTCTCCTTGTCTCTGTCTCTCCCTCTCCATCTCCATCTCTGTCTCTCTGTCTCTGTCTCTGTCTCTTTCTGTCTCTGTCTCTGTCTCTTTCTGTCTCTCTCTGTCTCTCTGTCTCTCTCTCTGTCTCTGTCTCTCTCTCTCCCTCTCCTTCTCCATCTCTGTCTCTGTCTCTTTCTGTCTCTCTCTGTGTCTCTGTCTCTCTCTCTGTCTCTCTCTTTGTCTGTCTCTCTCCCTCTCCATCTCTGTCTCTCTCTCTTTGTCTCTGTCTCTCTGTCTTCATATCCCTCCAGCCTTTCATGACTAAACGAATTGAGAAGACCATCTACAATACGTGGCTCCACTCGCTTTCCTTTTTCTCTTTTCTTAACTCTTTTCAATCTGCTTTCCTTCCACTCAAATCCTCCCTGCAGTAACCAGTCATCTCCTCGTGGCCTTTTCTCGGTTCTCCTCCGTTGGGAGATGCCCCTCTTTCTCGATTCTCCTCCAACTTCTCCTTCCTTGGGGCGCAGCCACAAATCGCGGGTGTCCTTCAAAGCCCCTCTTCTCTCCTCCCTCTGTATCACTTCATCTGAGGATCTCCAGAGCTCCCATGGACTCAATTAGCCTGTCCAGGCTGATGAATCCCTAATCTACTGTCCAGCCCTAAATCCTGCCGCCCTCCAGGTCTTACCCTGCAGTTTGAACATCTCCCCCGGGACGTCCTGAAACCCAGCATGTTCCAAGGTGAACGCCCGGAGCGAGTCCTTCCCTCTCCTACAGTTCCCTCTTACTGCTGAGGGTGCGACCAGCCTTTCAGCTCCTCCGGGTTCCAAACAAGGACTCGTCCTGGCCTCCCGACGATGCCTCCCCCTGCTCCATACCCAGCTCTCTTGTGGCATCTCTCTCCCCTGATCAGACCTTGTGAGCTCACTCTTGGGTCATCGTAACGGCTTGCCAGTGGCTCTGCCCACTTCTGGTCTCTCCCCACTGCCAACGGTCTTCCCCGGAGCCACTAAAGACCCAAAGCCGGGGTCTGCCCATGTCGCCCTCTACTCAGGGAACTCCAGGCACTCCCTGTGGCTTCCAAGCTCAGCTCTCTCACCTTCCTGCCCCCTCCTACCTTGCCAGGACTGTTCCTCCTGAGCGGCTGACGCCCTCTGGATGCAGGCTGTGACTCGACTCGACTGGCTGCTCCCCAGGCTTGAAATCTCCCCTCCTTGTCTCTCCCTCTGGCCTTGCTGTCTTTCCTCCAAGGCCCGTTTCAAGTCTGAACTTCCAAAGGAAGCTAATTCTGATCCCTCTCCGTTCTAGCCGCTGCCTTTCCTGATGGCTCCAAGTTCTCTTGTTCGGAGCTTGTTTGTACTTAGATGTTTGCATGCTGTCTCTCTCGTGGACAATGGCCTCTCTGAAGTCTTTGGCCTGTCTTGGGGCCTCGCCCTCAGTAGGTGCTTAATCAATGCATGTTGACTTGATTAGAAGTGGTTATAACCATTTTCTCACTTTATGCTCAGAGGACTGTGCAAGGGCCACGGGCGGTGATTAGTTGTGAATTTAAGGAAAGAGGAAACTGAGGCTCAGAAAGGAAGTAACTTGACTTAAAGGCAGGAAGAGGAAGGAAGAGCAGGAAGCTCTGCTGAGATTGGAACCCAGGCCCCTTGGTTCCAAGTTCAGAACTCCTTCCACTATATTGAATGATTTTTTACCTTTTTCCACAGTGCAAAGGATCCCCATCCATTGTGCCGGCTCTGGCCCAAATGAAGAAGATGATAATGATGTGGACAAACAATGGCAAAGACTCCTTACTTCAACATAGTCCTGTCTCAATCCAGAAATCCACTTATTGGACCAGACATAGGAGGGGATTAGTGTAGGGAGCTGCCAATAAGGAAACGCCCTCCCCCAGCACCGGTGAGCTCCTGGTATGCACTCCATAGACTTGGAGAGAGGTCTGTGCCATTGAGAGGTCCAGGACTTGCCAAGACTCAGCCTGAAAGCTTATCTCTAAGGTAGAACTAGAACCTGGTTCTTCCGACTCCAAGTCCAGCTGCTGATCCACAAACAATGTGACTATTTATCTCCATTTCATCGATGAGGAAACTGAGGTTCAAAACAGTTGAATGGGGCACGGTCAGGTTCATCCTCGATCAGTGCAGGTCGGGTCTTCCTCTACTACTTGCAGCTCCAGGAAGTTACCCAGAATCACTGGGCCAGTTGGTGTCCTCTAGAGGCCGGATTGGACCCCGAGTTTACCTGGTTCCGCCCAGTCCTCCACAGTCGCTTTCACGATAAGGTCTACAACTTCTTCTCTTCACAGAATCCAGTGGGACCAGCCTGGTGCCAATAAGAGCAATCCTAGGACTCTGCGATTAAGCACAGCATTTCAGTAGGGTTGGAAAAGAGTGACGGCCGTCAAAGAGCATTTATTAAATGCCTGCTGTGTGCCAGGCACCGTGTTAAGGGCTAGGAATACAAAGACAAAAGCCCTTAACCAAAGAGCTCACCGCCAAGCCAGGTGATCTGTAGAGAGCCGGCGGAAGAGAATGGAACAAACACGTACAAGGTGGGTGAATTGTGAGCCCTTTATGTTGGAGCATTCGAGTGGATGGAAAGGAATTTCAGAGGGGAAAGCATGAGCAGTGAGGGACAAGAGCCCCTGCAGAAGCTGGGATTTTAGCCAAGTCCTGAAGGAAGCCAGGGTAGCCCGAGGCACACAGGAGAGAGGAGGACATTCCAGGACTGAAGGATGGCTAGGAGAAAAGGGGGAAGGTGGGAAAAGTGACGAAAATGAACTGGAGGCTGGAGAGAAGTACAGGTAAGAAGCCTGGGCACATGGGAGGGGTCAGGCTAGGGGAGGGCTCTCAAGGCCAAGCAGAGGACTTTCTATTGATTCTTGAAGGTCATCATGACCCCAAGCCCTGGGCTGACCCCCCTCCCCTCCCCTCAGCCCATGCTGGAAGGTCAGGCGCTCAGAGGTCACCTCCTTCAGACTTAGGGGTACCAGAAGGGTTGGGGCATGTTTTTCTAGTGTATCTTTTGCTCATGAGCCCCCACTGGTCTGCCTCTCCTTGATTAACAGTAGAAATCAATTCTATAGGCACTTATCCAATGGCCTTTTTAACTGAGAAAGAATAGAAAGAACAAGAAGGATAGGAAGGGGTCGTGGGGTTGTGTGAAGAGCTTTCATGGGACAGAGTCCATGGTAAGGAGGAAAGAATCCAGGCTCAGCTAAATAGAGCTTCCCTCGGATGGCGAGGTCCTCTGGCTCTATGTTTCATGCAGCATTTACACAGAAGGATGGAGAAGTGCTCCAAATGAAGGCATGCCTTATAACTGAAGTTAGGCTGATCACAGAGGCTTAAGAAAGTGACAGAAAATAGGAACAGGACAGATTAAGTGCACAAGTGGGGTGTGTGGCTCTGATTTGTTGTGTAGATATGAAGAACACTTGAACGGCTAAGACTAGTCATTCTTTATGTGTAATCCTCTTTGGCTTTATAGAGGGAAAGGCGCATTTTATTCGGTTTTGTCAAATTTGGAATGAAAAAACTGTGTTCTGCATTGTTAAGATAATTTAGGGTTGTGACCTAATCTAAGTTTGATTGTTATTCACCAGGGAATATCCCAAATAAAATACAAGTCAGTTTGGAAATCTATGGTGGTTTAATCAATATAGAGGGAAGAAATCAAGGAGAAGAGAGGGGGAAAGGGTATAGGATTTCACCTGCCTGGCCTGTGCCAGGGGGAGTTCAAAGTCCTCCTCCACAAGGTTTCTGAAGAAGATTAGAGGCTTTTAGTGGATAGTGTTTGGAAGGTAAAAGAGGAAAAATCAGCCTAAACTCCAAGAGAGCTCAGAGAAGACACCTCACCTGAACTAGGTTACTAGGTTTCTTCCAGTATGGTATCAAGGAAAACTCTAATACGGACAATAGCTGCTGCCATGTGACAAGATGCCAAGATGCTCAGCAAGCTGCTGCTAGTCACCTCTCCGCTGCCAAAGAGGCCAGAGAGAGGAGGTGACATGAAATATATAGACGGTTTTACATCACTTTCCTGTGTCTCACATGTACCAATGGTAGCTTAAGTAGGGGTGTAGACATTCCTGATTTTGTTAGACTAAGTAGGGTGGAGTAATGTAAAGTTCACAGCATGCACGTACATCTCCCCAGAGAGCCAACTGTCAGGCATTCAGCCTTGCTGCAGGGAGGATGCTTGTGACAAAGGGAGGAGCTCCTCTGTGGGACATGGCTGCCTCTGCTGGAGTCCATGGCTGCTTCCTTAGGCTTGCGGCCCTATTCTGCAGAAAGAAGAGGGAGCATCTTCACTCCGGTTTCCTTCTCTCACCTATATTGGCCTCAGCATCCCTCACAGGTGTTGCCACTGGACTCTGAGGTACCAAGTCCAAGAGCTCCAGTCTGTCAAACCTCAGGAAGAGGAGAGGAAGTGACAGGAGAAGGCTGATGGGCACCTCCCTTTCCCTCCCCTCGAATGATGGCTCTGGGGTTCCAGTGGAGTCTCCTTCCAGTCAGCTGCCAGATGCTTGTATCCCTCACATTCTGACCAGGCTCACTACTTTATTAGAAAGATAGATAGATAGATAGATAGATAGATAGATAGATAGATAGATAGACAGACAGACAGATAGATAGATAGATAGCTATAGCTATAGCTATAGCTATAGATATAGATATAGACATAGATATAGCCAACCCTTATCATATGTATATGCTCTAGCCAAGTCTCCTCCGTCCATCCAAACCCAATGAGCCCTTCAGAGCCCCTCCAGCTTCTACAAAAGTCCTCTCCCATCTCAAGGCTCTTCTGCGCTAAGCATCATGGATCCATCGATGGAGAGCTTCTGACTTCGGCTAAGGGATCGTGGTATAGCCCCTTGTTGGCCACACGAGTGGGGTGCAGGGGCGGACTGGCTGCTAATGACCACACACAAGGCTCAGGCAGATAATGGAGCCTCACGAAACGTTAGACCTGGGAGAGTCTCCGAGACTCTGGTCCAGCCTCCTTGTTTTACCGAGGAGGAAACAGAGGCCAAGAGAGGCTCGGAGCTCGGGGCAAGATCCCATGACAGAGCTGGGAAGTGTTCTCACTCTCTCCGATCCTCAGCTGGGGGAAGGGGCTTCGGCGCATTGAACAGACCATCTCGGCTCCCAGGGCACCCCGCGTGCCCCCCCCCCCAGAAGAGAGAGAACACGGGGTCGTCACCCAGCTCCCATGTGTCTAAATACACCGATCTCTCATGGACCATTTGAGGGTGAAACGACTGTCGTGCCAGATTCCAGAACAGAAAATCGCCGCGGCTTCTCCCACTCTAGGTAAAGAGTGACTCGAGCCAGGGCGGAGTGCCAGCTTGCTTATTGGGGGATAAACCACATTTGGAATGTTCAATAACAGATGTTCTGGCCGCGGTTTGAGAAATCATTTCATATTGCTTTATGATGTGGTAATAAAAAAGGCATCTGGAGGCCCTGGCCCAGGTTGCATATCTCCTCGCAAGGGTCGACGTGAATTCATCCCCATCCTCCAAGCAAGAAGCGCAGGGTTCAGGGAAAGTCTAAAGGCGGCAAATCGGGGCTCTCGGGGGGTTTCCCGGACCCGTGACTCACCCCAACTCTCTTTGCTTGGATCCAACTCTTCCGGCTCTCCAGAGAAACTGAATGTTCCCGGGGGGGGGGGCTGCTGATATCCAGCCCTTCCTGAGCCCACATCTGGTAGCTGGGAGTTCAGAGGAAAGGCAGAGCACCGAAACCCAAGAAACTTGGCCTTCGTGGGTATCTGACAGGGAAAGGGACTGCTTTATCTGGGGGGTGGGGGGGGAGAGAAGAGAACAGAGGAGCCATAGCATGTGATGGGAGGAGAGCTGGTCTGGCAGCTGGAAGATCTCGATTTTTTGTCCTGGCTGATTTCCTGTGTGTGTGTGTGTGTGTGTGTGTGTGTGTGTGTGTGTGTGTGTGTGTGTGTGTAAGGGGAGCAGGTGTGAGGAAGGCATTTCTTCTCCACCCCCTTTCCTCCCCTGGGGTCCACCGCCTCAGTCGTCCAAAAACACGGTTCTAATCCCATCCTCCTCTTCCTCAGAACTGTCAGAGGCCCAGCATTGCTTCTGGGATGAGATGGAAGACCTTGACCTGATCTACATGAAGCTCCCCCTCCCAACGTCCCCTCCCCCTCCGCTCTAACGCCCTTCTCCAGTCTTCCTCGGTGGGGTTTCCCATGGTATACTGGACATTCCACCCAGGCTGGCCTGTGCACTGTTCCTCTCCCACAACGTCCATCTCCAGCCTCCGAGGCTTTGTATGCCTGGTCAGCAGGATCTGGACTTCGTTCTCCCCTCCGCCTGAGCTACTAGAACCAAGCAGGGGCTGCGGGTCCCTTTGGACGGGAGACCTTCGCTGATTCTCCCTCCCTGATCTCAGCCCTCTCTCCCTCTTGCAATCTCATTGAATCACCTTTAAATACTTCCCAGTGACGTCCTCGTGCTCTTCACTCCCACTGAGACACCCAGAACCTCTGTCAGGTGTGATTTGTCCTGCTTGGCATTCCAGAACGTGGACTCTAGAAGGCATTGAGTCAGTATTTGGGGAATCCAGTCTGGTTCCATCCTCAGCTCTTCCCTCTCCGTCCAGCCTCCACTCTAGACCTCCTTCACAAGGACGTCCTCCCTCATTCGAGGTGCTCATCGCCTGCCTTCTGCTGGCTAGAACATCCTCTTACCCATCTTCTGGAGTTGATGTGATCCGCCCTCCACACAGCTGCCCAGATCGTCTCCCCAAGCACAGCTCTGAGGACGTTCCTCAGCACCTTCAGTGGCTCCCTATTACTACTAAGATAAAAAAGGCTGTCCTCAGCCTGGTCATTAAAGAAGCCTCCAGAGGCCCCCTTCATGTCCTCTCTTGTCCCCCAGAACTCTCGGAAAGAAGCCTCAGCTCAAGAGTGGCAGATTCTGACAGCCAACCTTCCTGGAACCTCCCAGGGAGGATTTTCTTTCTCTTCAAATTATTTTTGAGTCATTCAACGACCAAAATGGTGTCACCCGCCAGAAATAGAATGAAAGCTTGGGACGGACAAGAGTCCTTTGCCAGGGATGAACTACTTAGTGGCTCCATGAAGGTACTTCGACAATCGCTCGCTGACTTGACCATTCTGGCCCCCATTGAGGGGGATTGAACGGATCTGGAAGGAGATCAAGATAAAACATTGCTGTGGCCATTGGACGCTGCAGGGTGTCAAGGAGGCAGGACGTTCAAGGGCAGGAGGGCATGGCCCGTGGTCACGGAGCTGCCAAGCGATGTGCCTGGGCCAGAGTGTGCCCTGTATTCGAAGGAAGAAGGCGGCTCTGAGATACTCCGCTTTATGTTCCAAAGACACTCTCAAGGCTGGCATCCTCCCGTCTCCATTCGAGCTCTGCCCATCCTCTGTGCTAAGGTCCTTCCCAGCCCCGGCATCTTCTCTTCTCTATTTGAAAGTCCTTCCTGGCCTGGATATTCTGTGCTTTAAACCAGAATAATTTGGGGCTTGGGAGGAAAAAAGGTATTTCAGAAGTTCTTTTATTACTCTCGGGGAGGGGGCTGACGAGGGAGGGCGAGGACATCATAAAACAGCTTCCCTAATAAATCCCAGGGACTCTGCGCTGCGCTGCCAAGAGGCCAGAGCCCTGACGTCCAGGACTCAAGGAAGGCAGCCTTCTGCGAGGAAGAGGATAATAAAGGAGGAACATTTTCTCCTCATCCAGAAAATGAAAGGAAGTAACCAGGTCCCAAGGAGCTAATAATGACAGGAAGATAAAGACGTTCAGGCCCCTGGCACAGCCAGTGAGCGGGACATCTGGGCTCATGGCCGTGCAGTCCAGAGCATCAAAGGCACAAAAGTGCTCGCAAGTTTTCAGAGCCAGAGAAAGGCTTTCCAACGAGCCCGATGGCGGAGCTCCACGGCGAGAGCCAAATCCTAACAGACAACATAAACACCAGGGGCCCCCAAAGCCTCAGTCAATAAGGAGAGAGCAATCACGTCATCCCAGCCTCCACAATGCCGGACAAGCCCAACATGCACTCAAATAAAGGGCCAGATCCCTCGACGAAAGCCGGCTTGTCTGGCATCCCAGAGCAGGGCATGCTGTGAAAATCCCCCTGAAGCCAGCTTGGGGCTTCCCAAGGGGGAACACGGATTCCTACCTGCTGCAGACAAGGCTTTGTGCTTGGCACTGGGGATACCATGATGAAAAGAGCATGGCTCCTGTCTTCACATAACTCGCATCCTCTCGGGGTTCAGGGCATGCCCACCAGCTGGAACTGAAAGGGGGAAAGGAGAGATCCAGAAAAAGATGTGCCAGAACATTGGAGGAGAGAAACATGACTTTCAGCTGTGAAAACTTGGCACTGTAGCCGAGCACTCAACCTGGAGACAGGACCAAGCGGAGGTCAGAGCTTAACAAAGACTCATGGATACAGGAGATCAATTTATACCTCTCTGAGACTCAGTTTCCTCATTTGTAAAATGGGGACAATAAACCCTGCAGGGTGACCCTTGGAGTCCTACTGTGAGAGTTTGTAAAGGATCCATAAATGCCAACAACTATTATTATTATTGTTAATCACATCATTCCTGGTTGAGAAGGAAGCCAGAGATGCCGACCTCTGCCAGACTCCCAAGATCTCCCAAACAAACAAAGAGTAAATGAATGGCCATCCAGCCGAATCCAAGGACCTAAACTGAACTCTAGGCATGCCTGTGACCCCATCCCATGGCTTACCTTCTTCTGGGTCTGGGGAGGGAATTGAGGTCTATGTGTGAGGACAGTTGGAGCACTTACGCTGTGCCTGTCTATTGACTTAGCTTTGGCTCCATGACTGGTCCAGCTCCAAGTCATGGTCTCTTGGGGCTGACCTCATGGATTCCTCCCCCATGACTTAGAAGGAGAAGAAGAATGAGGTCGCCATGTTGTTCTGTGGCTAGAGTTCTGGGCTGGGAATCAGGAAGACCTGAGTTCAGATTTGTTCTCAGACACTTAATAGCTCTAGTGTGACCTTGGGCAAATCCCTTACCTTCTGTTGGCCTCTGTTTCCTTATTTGTAAAATAAAGATAATAAGAGTACCTACTTCCTGGGTTGTTGTGAGGATCAATTGAGATAATATTCATATAGCACTTATAATACCAGTATAACAAATATCAATCTGGTGATTTGCCTAATGATTAATCTACCCATATGAGTGAGAGTCATCAATAATTCTTTGATTGATTATTCACAGTGAGCTGGTCATTTTTACTAAAACGATTATGCTGTAAATTAATAGCCAACATTTAAGCGACATTTTAGGGTTTGCCAAGTGCCTGATGACAATGAGGATAGCTAACATTTCCATAGTGCAAGTGTTTTATGAATAGTCCACCCTGTGATCCTCCAAACAGCCTTGGGAGGTTGGTGCTCTTAGTATCCTCATTTTATAAAAGAGGAAACCAAGTCTAAAAGAGGGGAACTGATTTTCCCGAAGTAACACAGCCCGCTGGTTTCTGAGGCAGGATTCAAACTTAGGTTTTCTTGATTCTGAGTCTAACACTTTAGAATTAGGGTTAGAAACAGAATCAGCCCTGCTTCTATTATCCTTTGCTTCACTTACTCTTCAGCATTGATAGTTGGTAGTATAGATCCTAGGCATCACTAGAAGAACCGTGATATTTTTTTAAGTGTGACTTCCTTCAGAGAACAACTTGGGGTCCTTGGAGTCACTACATCATTTTCTAATTATGATTTCATTTTCTTTCCTGTTTAATTCTAGGCCAAGATCATTGCCCATTTGTTGAGTTTCTTCAAGACCTGTTTGTTAATAAACCAACTTAATGGGTTGTCCATCCAATGTCCTATCCTAGTCTGGATAGCAGACATTGTTCATTCCCTTATTTTTTTCCTATGTGGAAAATTGGGCCCAATTCTTCTGAGGGTTTGCAGATGTCCTTTAGAAAACTCAGCCATGTTCTAAAAGAGAAGATCAATGTTTGCTGAGTGAGGGAATTTCCAAGCTCTCTTGGACTCCTAATTGGCATTGTTCAAAATTGCTTAGGGTGACAGGATAGTCTGTGTCCATGTCTATTCTTTGTTCCATTCGCTTTTTAAAAAATTTCAATAGAATGTTTAAATAGATTAGGTAGGAATTGTAGAATTCAGATTCTCTAACAAACTCCAAAGGCATCATCAACATAAAGGAAGGATGTTTCTTTAACAACCAAAGGTTCACAAAGCACTCTCCTTAACAAGCCCTGCAGGGTATGTGGCACTTATATTATTATTCTTATTTTCCTCCAGAAGAAGTTGAGGAAGAGAGGCTGGGACTTTCTCAAGATTATGCAGAAACTAAAGAGCAGATCCAAGACCTTGCCTTTGTCTCCTGTCTTCAGGTTTAGTTCTGCCTGGCAGTGTTGTTGTTGCTGTGTTGGAGGTATTTTTCAGTTGTATCAACTCTTCATGATTCCATTTGGAATTTTGTCATTTGGAATGGCTTGTCATTTCCTTCTCCAACTCATTTTATAGATGGGGAAACTGGGTCAAACAGAAGGAAGTGACTTACCCAGAACCATACAGCTAATAAATGTCTGAGGCCAAATTTGAAATCGGGAAAACGAGTTTGCCCCCTACCTGCCTGGCGCATAGTAGCAGACACTGAATAAATGGTAGATGATAGACATTTTTAAATGATGGGATTTATTGTCACATCTTCAATGACAAGCTCAGATGCTACCTTCAGGAATCCTTCCCAGGAATTCCTAGCTGACAGCAGCAATGGGGCAGAATGAAATGCTAAGATTCAAGACAGTCAAAGGAGTCAAAGTCTTCTTGGCATCCTTTATTCCACCACAAATGCTGGTTTTGCCTACGGGTTATTATTACTGACTCTAACCTGTCTTGTTTCAGAATCTCTTAGCAGGTCCTGTTTATACTCCAGTTATTCATTTATATATTTTCTATTTACTATTATTCATTTATTATTTTCTTCTTGCCTCTTGTTGAGGCAATACAATGATGGCTCCATGTTTTCCAGCTCATAAGAGTGACCCCCCCCCCCCAGTCAATCTGATATTTGAGGCTTTCTACAATCCGGCTCTCCTCTCATAGTCCAGCCTATTTGACCTAGTCTGCTCTTAAGGGGAGGACCCATACTCCAAGCTTTTCCTTCTCTTTGCCTTTCTATGAGTCATCCTCCATGTTTACACAGGTATAGGACAGGACAGCATAAAAATTTCTTCATTGATTTGATACCTTCAGAGAGCCAAATGCAAGGCAGGAATGTTGGGCAGGAGGGTAGAAGACAATGAACTTGACCTCTTCCTTCATCCCTTGGAGTCATTTGCATTGCCAACTGGAAGACACCCATAGAGGATTAAAAGGGATTAATAAGGGATTTCTAACCCTAGCTCAGAGAGTTGCTGGGAACAGCATAATTCATAGGAAGCCCAAATAGCAGACTTATGCTTAGACTAGGGACATTCTGTGTGGCTGAGCTCTAAGGAGTGGCTCCTGGCTTCAAGTATGGACTAAGAGAAGCTTTTTGGTCACCATGCTTCATCACATTGGAGCCAAGATGGCAGCAGGTGGCCATTGAGAGATGAGCCCAGAGGCTAGTGATGACGAAAGCCTCAGCCATCCCCATGGTAACACATAAGAGAAGTTCTAGCCAACATTTGATGCCCAGAATGGAGAGAGGACATCAGCAGATGGTAATAAAAGAACTTTGGCATGAGTCCTCTCCATGTAGGTTCTGGCCACATGGGCTCCTGGCATGTTCTTCCCAGTACATGTTCCTTAGCCAGCCATGTATGTTCTTGAAGCCAGAGCCCTGCTCATGGGTGCTCCTTCCACATGGCCTATTGATACATTCCCTTTGCTTCCACACTTCTCTTCATGTGTCCTCCTTACTGGTGCTGTTGTGACCTGAGCAAGAGCACATGGGACCAGGGAGTGGGAAGAGTGTGGAGGGGGAAGTCATGAAAGTTTTCTTGATACTCTATTTGCCATATGGTTTGAATAATGGCCTTAGACTACATTAGGATGCCTCTGATCTGCCTGGTAAAGGACTGTGCACCATCACACCAGTGGGGGCTCCTGAGTTATGGAAATGAGCCAGAATGGGTCCATGGGGGCTGGGCCGGGCTTTGAGGGCACATGTGTGTGTGTGGAACATGTGTGGCTATGGAAATGCCTCCTGAAGAACACATCAGGAACCCCTGAAAAGGCACACATGTAGAGGACTTCTAGCAAGGGTTCTGCCATCATCACCCAACTTTTCTGAGGACACACAGAAGGGAGAAAGGAGGCCACAGGGATTCTGTCTTGGCGAGCCCTCCTTCTCCTGTATTCATTGTCTAAAAATAATCGACTCATCCTTTGAGGTCGAGTCTAATGTAGCATCAGGCAGCCGTGAGACAGCACAATGTCTCCCTCTGTGGCCCTGCCATCACTCCAGGCTCAGTGCTTAGGGACCAACAGAACAAGTGGAACTCCTCCTCCCTGTGACAGTGCTGCGGACTAGGAAGACAGCTCTCAGGTTCCACCTTGAAGTCACTCCTCTCCAGTCTAATATTCTCCCAGAGAAGAGGCTGGAGGCCCTTCTCTGCCCTCCCCTCAGATCCAGGGACCTCTCACTACCTGGACAATGGCCACACTCCCTTAGGAAACACAAACCAACGTGCTGAGCCTAATACCTGTCCATGGATGATCATACCCAGCACCCAGACACAACCTGAGCCAGAGCGGGACAGTGGGCTGGGCAGTATGCTGGGCCTCGACTTATGGGGAATCGCTTCTGCTCCTTACTAGCTGATGGGCTTTGGAGGAGTGCCTTCCCCTCTCTGAGCTTTAGGTCTTCCTCCCTTCCAGTCCCAAACCACAAGCATTTCTGTGGCTGCTGCCAAAATGTCACCTCTTCCAGCTTGAAGGTGGCTTCCCAGAGAGCCAGAGCATACATGCTTCCTGCTTTCTTACCTTCCACCCTGCTGCTGAGCACATGCTCTTAGCCACATGGGATGGTGCACTGACCCTCCATGAAATGTCATTGGTCAGAGCACCTCAGAAAGCCATGGCTGGCCGTGACCTAGACCACGATCCAAGATCCCAGTCTGGGGGCTTCATTGGACGGTTGTCACGTCTTTCTCCAGGGAGCCGGAAGCATCCCCTCAACACTCAAGTGGCTCAGCCAGGAGGCCATTGGTCAGTGTTAAAGATCCAGGAGGGAGGGCCCCATGGACCAGGCACAGCCTGTCTGTCACAGGGCAAACACTTTGGGGCAGCACGCTGAGGCGGGGTGAAGGCTGCTGGGGCCCCACTCAGATGGAGAGAAGGAGGCAGGGGAAAGAAGGGCTGCGGTGGGCCCTCAGGGCTGCTTGTCCTGCACGGTTGAGGCAGGATCTCTCAGCAATTCTTCATTCTCATCCAAGAGGGATGCTGAGGCCCTCCAGACCCTCCGGGATGGCTTGCACTCTGCTTACCTAGCTTAAGCACCCCCCTCCCAGGTGTGTGGAACCCGATGGAGTAGTCCAGCGTCTGAACAAGAGCAAGAGGTAAACGAACTTACTCAGGCTGTTGCTGGTCAATGGTAAGAGCAGTCATCATTGCATGCCTCTCAGTCGAAGGTCAGAGTGTCGGAATTGAGAGGGATTCTAGAAGAGCAGACATGGAGCAGACCTCGGGATGTACAACACTAGAACTAGGAAGGACCTTCGAGCCTAGAACCCAACGGAGAAGGTCAAAGTTGGGGGCCCTCAGAAGGTAAACCTTGGGTGGATCTCAAAATACAGAATGCTAGAACCAGAAAGGACCCCAGCGAAGAGGGTTTAGACCTAAAGCAGGGAAGGTTATGGCTGGGAAGACTGCTCAAACACAGAACAAAGAATGTGAGACCCAGGAGAGATCTTAGAATGGAAACTATAGACAATGTGGTGAACAGGAGAACCCTGCTCTAAAGAAGACGATAGAGTCAGAAATCCACCATGGGATTTACTCTACTTTGAAGAGCTGCAATAGTGGAAGTCTGCTTACTAAGACCTCCAAGCTGGAAGGCAGCTAGTCCTTCCAAGGGTCAAAAGCCAACATGTCGGAGAAGTCCACAGAGATCATTCGGCATGCGTCTCTCTCTTCTTTTCCCAACGGAACATGCAGCTCCGTTCTGGGGTTTTCTAGCCTCACTTCTCCAATGGGGATTATGGCCTTCTCCAGGCAGCTCCTTCTTAGAGTCTGCATCATCCCCGAAATGATCCCTGCATCATCCTCTCAGTCGTGACCTGGAACATTATCCCAAGGGCAAACTGTCAGTAGGTGGGAAAGCCCTTAGAATATAAATATCATCACTGAGAAAAGATCTAAGGACAGTCAAGAAAGAGCCCAAAGGGTCCTTACAACAGAGATTTTAGAACTTCCAGGTAAACATGGCTGCAGCTTATGCAGGACTCTACCTCTCCTCAACACCTACCGATATAGACTCCCCCAGAAGGACAAGAAAAATGAATTCATATGAACGAAGGGACTCTACAGTAGGGCACAGCGTTGAAGGTATGTGGGGTTTGGGCATTTCTACACTATAAGGGGGTGAAATAGCTCCCACCAAAATGGGAGCTGATCCACCCTCCCCCACCCCACCTACTGATCCAGTACAAGAGACTCAGAGCCAGCGTGCTAGAATCAGTGAATGAGCCAGGGGCACTGCTAGGTCCTTGGCAGCTGACTAAGACCACCAAAGGCCTCCCCTGAGAGCAGCCAGGCTTGAGACCCCAACAGGAGGAAGAGCGCAGACCTCAGGCTTGGAGATAGTGCAGAGAAGAGCTGCAAACAGTAGAAGCTACAGAGCCCAGGAGAGGTGGCCTTGGGCAAAATCCTTGCTCCTTAGCTCCATACACACACAAAGCCTGCCCTCCTCACTCAGACTTCTGACTGGAAAGGGAAGAAAAAACCAGCTTAGTGATGGCAAAAAATCAACTTCCCAACACCAAGAAGAACAAGAAGGCTTTGACCCTGGATAATTTTTATGGAGGAAAAATCCAGACTACAGAGGAAATAGCAAAAGAGGACCTTCAAATAAATGCATCCAAACCTTCCAAAAACAATGGAAATTGGCCACAAGTTCTTGAAGAATTTAAATCGGAGCTTATCAAAAAGATGGAAGAATATTGACAAGAAAAATGGGAAATAGTTAAAAAAAACAGAGATTTTAGGATGTAATAATTAGGAGGTGCCTCAGAACATAGAATAAGAGAAGCAGAGATGAGAGGGACATCAAAACAGAATGTCAAACCTGGAAAGACACTTAGATTATTAAATGTCAGAGTTGTGAGGGACTATAAAGACATGCATTCCAATCCCTTCCTTCCTTCCTTCCTTCCTTCCTTCCTTCCTTCCTTCCTTCCTTCCTTCCTTCCTTCCTTCCTTCCTTCCTTCCTTCCTTCCTTCCTTCCTTCCTTCCTTCTCCCTTCCTCTCTCTCCTTACTTCCCTCCCTTTCTCTCTCTTTATCTCCTTCCTCTCTCTCTTTCTCCCTCCCTCCTCACTTTCTCCCCAACCCCCCATTTCTTTCTCTCTTCTGGGAAAGAAAGATGATGTCAGTGTTTTGTTACAATTGTTTGAGAACTCAGGCTATCTCAAGATTATTTTCCTGGGCTGCTTCCAGCTGCAATGCTGTGTTCCTTACAAGTAGTCTTTCCCACTGGTGTGACTCCCGGAGGTGTACTCAACAATACACTTCTCCTTGTAAAACAGATGGAGAAGTGTTTAAAAAGGTGCCAGGTTTATTTATGGAAGCATGAAATTGAATTGAATCAGTGGATTTGGCCAATACAAAATGTGAACGCTCCAAACAGGAAGTGGATTTCATTGCTTATTTATTTTATTCCTGTATCAGTGGCCGGAGTAGAGGAATCCATTCCCCCAGGAATTATAACCAGAGCATCTTGACCATCAGGCACTCCAACTTCTCATTGCCAGACTCTCAATGATAAACACTCCCTGCTGTCTATCTGTGATGATCTTCTGCAGGTTTGGAGAAGAGAGAATGTTTGTCCGGATCTGACTCTAGAAGGAAATTTTCAAATGGAGATTTTTTCAGAGAAAATTAAAAAGAACAAAATGATAAAGATGAAAGAAAATCAAGAGAGGAACTAAGTAGAGATCTGGAATATTTCCTGTCCTTAGAGTCCACAGCTAGGACAACAATCACCAGCCCAACAACCCCTTGTAAGTGTTGGATTTTTATACCAATAGAAATGGTCATTTGATCACTGGTGCCTTTTCAAATATAAAGAGATCATGGTGTAAAGGGAAGAATAATATCCTGGATTATAAGATTAGAGCACCTAGATCAGACTAGCAGAATTTGAAAGACTCTTCCAACTCTGAAATTCCCAGAAGCCCAGAAATTCCGTTTGGAGGAGCAACACCAAGAAACTCCTACTACCACTACTTACTGGGAATGCCCTACCCCTTACCCTAGTCTAAGTCAACCTGTGCTTGAAAACCTTCAGTGAAGGGGGAACCCATCACTGCCCATGTGGAGAATGTTAGGAAGTTCTGTTGGTTTTGTTTTCTGAAATCAAGTCCAAGTTGCAAATTGCACTCTTTGCCCCTACTAGGTATTTATCCTCATTGTGTTTAAAGCCATTTTTTAAAACCTTGCCTTCTGTCCTAAATCAATATTGTGTATTAGTTCCAAGGCAAAAGGGAGGGTGGTAAGTCTGCCCAAAGAAATGCTGATCTAATTCCTCATTTTGCTTTTCACTTCCAAGTTCATAAGGTCAAACTTGGAAGGGGCCCTGAAAACTCTCAAACTCTGAGGAATGGAGGTCCAGAGACCATGATGTGCTTGAGATCACACAGATAATAAGCAACAGAGACAGAATTTGAACTCGAGTCTACTGAATTCCAATCCTGGCGTTCCTGGGCTCGTCTATGGGCAAGTTGCTTACTTTGCCTACTTGGTTAAGAGAATCTAGTAAAGGATTAGATGGTCTGTAGAGGTCTTCCTGTTCTACATTTATAATTTCATGATGCTATGTATTCACACACATACACACACACATGCACGTACTCTCCAAACTTCTCCTCTTCTGAACTTTCCTCTAAACTGTCCAAAGCTCCAATCTCCCACACCGGTGTCATCCTCCTCATTCTTATTTGATGGCTCCTCGCTTTCTCCCTCCCTTCAGCCAATCCTGACTCCAAACCCTTGCCAGATCCTGTTGATGCTACTCTTACAGGCTTATTCTGGTCCCTGTTTCTTGAGAGCCACATGCTTCCTCTCACTCCCCTCTCCTTTGCCAGAGCACTCTTTATGGGCTGAGGGGTGTCTCGGGATGCTATTGGTTCAAGCCCCCCTCCAATCATGTTTCCTTAATCTTGAGGTCCCAGTCTCTGTTTTATTAGGCATCACATTGGACTAGCATCTAAAAAGTAGAATTTCTACCCATCAGATTGGCCAATATGACAGGAAGGAAAATAATAAACACTGGAGAGGTTGTGGCAAAATTGGGACACTAATGCATTGCTGGTGGATTTGTGAATGGATTCTGCCATTCTAGAGGGCAGTTGGAATTATACCCAAAGGGCTATGAATGAATGCATGCCTTTTGAACCAGTCATACCACTACTAGGTCTATATCTCAAAGGGATTTTTTTAATGGGAAAGGCCTGATTTGACAAAGAAAATATTCATAGCTGCACTTTTTGTGCTGGCAAGAATTGGAAACTAAAGGGATGTTCCTCAGTCGGGGAATGGCTGAACATGGTGGTGGTGGGATACTATTGTGCTGTGAGGAATGATTTCAGAAAGAGATGAGAAGATCTCCATGAACTGATGCAAAGTGAAATGAGCAGAACCAGGAGAACACTGTACACAGTAACGACAATAGTGTGGAGTGATCAAATGGGATAGACTTTGCTACTAGCAGCAGTGCAATGGTCCAGGGCAACTCTGAGGGAATTCTAAAAAAGAATGCTCTCCACCTCTAGAGAAAGAACTGTTGGAGTAGAAATGCAGAAGAAAACATATGATTGATCATTTGTTTATTTGGGTGTATGTTTGGGGGTTTTGGTTTTACAAGATTATTCTCACAAAATTGAATTTTTTGTGAATTGTGAGAAATTGAATTTGTGAGAAAAAATTCTCACAAAAATGAATAATATGGAAATATGTTTTGAGTGATTTTATTTATATATACACATACACACATATGTATATATGTAACCCAGATCAAATTGCTTGTCAACTCCAGGAGAGGGGAGGGATGAAGAATGAGGGACAACATAAATCTTATAACTTTGGAAAATTTATGTGGAAATTTGTTATTAAAATAAAATAAAGATAAAATATAGCAACAAAAAATCTGATACATAAAAATAAAAACAAAAAGTAGAATTTATTTCAAAGGTATAATTAGAACAAATAAACCAACAGTATCTGCGCCTCCAAACACCATGGGGAATCGTTCCTTCTCTACAGCCTCTCTGGGCAGAGGAAAGGAATTAGGTTCCTGGCTTAGTTCAGTTCCTACACAGCAGTCACACCTTCATGCAGATCCAAAGCCCTCCCAGAACCTTGGCTTCTCAGGGCTTTCCTGTTACACTTTAAGCAACCTCCAGCCTGGAATCCTGAGCTCCAAAGTCCCCATGGCTCAAGCTCATAGATTTAGATCTCTACTGCTGGCACAAATAAAACAAGAACAAAACACTAAGCCCATTTCTTGGGGTCACAGAGCCTAAGAGGAAGGGAGACATTACCTGCCTGGTTTACCACATGATTCCCCCGATGTGAGGGACTCTTTCACTGCTGAGAAGCATTAGAAAGAAAGGAGGGGGGAGAGGGAGAGAGAGAGAAAGAGAGAGAGAGACAGACAGACAGACAGACAGAGACAGAGGCAGAGACAGAGGCAGAGACAGAGGCATAGAGAGAAAGAGACAGAAAGAGACAGAGAAGAAGAGAGAGAGAGAGAGAGAGAGAGAGAGAGAGAGAGAGAGAGAGAGAGAGAGAGAGAGAGAGAGGAAGAGACAGACAGAGGCAGAGACAGACAGACAGACAGAGACAGAGACAGAGAGAGACAGAAAGACAGAGACAGAGACAGACAGACAGACAGACAGAGACAGACAGACAGACAGACAGAGACAGAGACAGAGAGAGACAGAAAGACAGACAGACAGACAGACAGACAGAGACAGACAGACAGACAGACAGACAGAGACAGAGACAGAGAGAGAGGGAGAGACAGAGACAGTGGCAGAGACAGAGAGAGAAACAGAGAGGAAGAGAGAGTGAGAGAGATAGAGACAGAGACAGACAGAGATAGAGACAGAGGAAGACAGAGAGGATAAAATATGTCTCTATCAGATAGCTTTAGAGATACAGCCAGTTTGAACTATGCCCCTTACTCTCCTCTACATACCCCCCCACCCATACAGTGGCATTGCCCTTACTGTTTCTCACAAAAGACACTGTTTCCCAACCTCAGAATTCCCCCGGGCTGTCCCCCAGACTAGTAATGCTTTCCTTCCTCAACTCTACCTCCCAGTTTCCCCGGCTTCCTTTACGTCCCAGATAAAGTCTTACCTTGAAGAAGTCCTCTCTAGTCCTTGATTTTAGTGCCTTCCTTCTGAGATCATTTCCAGTTTATCCGCTACCCATCTTGTCTGTTCAGGGGTAAAGGAGATCACATTCATAAAATGCTTAGCACAGGATCCGTCCTCTAGGAGATGCTTAAGGGATCCTTCCTTCCCCCCTTCCCCATATGGCATAATGCCTTGGATGTTTATCTCCGGCTTTAGAATGTGAGCCTCTCAAGCTTATTCAGCCCAATGCCTGGCACACAAGAAGCACTTAAATGATGCTGGCTGGTTTGAGAAAATTGTAAGATGAGGGCCTTGGACGCGATGATTTCTCTCAGTAAGTCCGACTCTGACAGTCTATGATCAAGTCTAATTTAGTGAATGTTTTATGGAGGTAATAAAGGAGTGTAAAACTATCTGCAGGCATATAGACAAGGGTTTCCAGTTCCATCATTCCGTTGGGTCCAAATAAAGCCACCTCAGGGCTGGGGGCCAGAGGCAGCATGAGAATCAAAGGAACTTTCTGGACCCAATACAATTTGCAGGTGGGTTTTAGGCTGTGGCCTCTGAGCCAGAAAAAAAAAAGGATACCTAAAATCCACAAATACTGACTTGACTGAAGTACTTTTGCTGACTGGCTGGGCATGACAGTGGATCTGACTCACAAAAGAACTAAAACGATCCTACATTATGGATCGTCTTATGAAAGCTTTGATGACTCACCTGAGGGGGAGGCTGGTGCTACCACTTAGGGCAGAATCAGAGGCTTCCCCCACAGTGGAGAAGGGCAGCCCAACAGATTCTCCAGCACTTGTCATTCAACAGTGAATCTGCAGATGCTTGTACAGGGGAGAAGACAGCCGTGCAGACAAACCAGCAGCGCAGAACTAACATCCCAGATCATAGCAGCAGCGAGTTTCCGTCGGTAGCTCTGGGGAGCATTGGCTTCTGTGTCAGAGGAATACTGCCTCCGAGAGGTAGTCCTGGGAGAAGGAGTATTTCAGATGATACCTATGACACCTCCTAGGCATGTACTGTGGCTTTGTGAAGTTTTCATGTTCTGTCTCTTTGTCTCTTCTGTCTCTCTGTTTCTCCATCTATTTTTCTGTCAAACTCTCTGTCTCACCTCTCTTGCTCTCTTGTCTGCCTCTGTGTCTGATCTTTGTGCCTTCTATGCCTCTGTCTCTCTCCTCTTTCTCTCTTTCTCTCCCTGTTTCTCTGTCTCTCTGACCTTGGTCTCTGTCTCTTTTTCTTTCTTCTCTCCCCTCTCCTTCCCCATGCATCTTCCACAGTTAAGCCAATTCTTTACACCATCTTCCCCCCCTTGAAGTTATTCTCTGTGCCTTCTCCACGTCGCATGTTTCTTTTTGCATGATGACTCGACTATGGAGGAGGCAGCACTTCGGTGTGTGTCCGTGTTTTCCTCGTTTCTTGGCTAGGTGTGTCACTGTTCGCTTGTCACTGATGTTGTTCCTTCTCTAAACGCACATTTCCTCGCCCTGGTTCTAGTTAAAGAGAAACTCTACCACGGGCTCGCGAGTTGTTTCTCCTCGTAAGTGCTGACCCAAAGCATTCCTGGAAAGCTAGCGTTGAGCTCAAGGACCCGCGCTTGAAAGGGAGCCTGGGCTCCGGGTTACTGGCTGTTCTTTACCTCATTTCCCATCTCCACGGTTTTTGTCGCTCTCCTTCCCAAGGCCGGGCCTCAGATCCTGCCTTTGGCCAGGGTCCAGTTGCTTGATTAGATCACCACATTCTGTAACCTGTAGAGCCAAGCAAGAAAGATATTGGAGATCAAGGAGAGCGACCCCTGCCTAGGAAATGGGGGGCCAGCAGGGGAAAGGCCCAGAGGGGGGAGGAACATAAAGAAGGCCAATTGGCGTAGGAAAATGGGGCCCCGAGGTGAAAACAGCTTATCCAGAGGGAGAGATGCTTCCGAAGTGCTCATTGTACCATGCAATGGGATGACCATTGGACTGGAGTTGCCAGTTCTCTGTAAGCTTTGAATTCTGCCTCTGGCAGAGCTGGGTCTCCTGGGTCTCTGTGGGAAAAGCAAACCTCTGAGACTTCCAAAGCCTCCATGGGCTCACCTGTAGAACGGACATTTTCATGCAGGTAATATAGACGTGTATGCATGTGCCCGACAGCCAGCATGGTGGTGAGCTTCAAAGGAGAAAACATGCCCTCCACAGGGCGCATCTTGGGATTTTTACCCCAGACTGACTCCCAGCGAGGGGAAATGCCTTACCCAGGCTGTCTTAAGGCAGTTAGCGGCAAAGCTGGCACTACATGGAGGTCTCTCCGCTTTTAACTGAGCTTGTTTTCTGCTCGGCTGCTTCTCTCAGTCGTTAAGTTTTGGGGGAGATCGTTAAAATTCACACTGAATAATTACAGAAACAAATTCAGTGTGGTCTGAGCCATAGAAGGCATCGATAGAGCAGCAGAGGAGGGGATTCAGGATGCCGGGCTACAGAGAAACCAGACCCGGCTTTGCCACTGTTATTCTGGAACACTGGGCACGTCCTCTCCTCTTTCTGGGCTTCCTTAACTATGAAATGAAGGAGATGGAAGGGAGGATTGATTCCTTCCTCCCTCCCACCCACCCTCCCTTCCTCCCTTCCTCCCTTCCTTCCTTCCTCCCTTCCTTCCTTCCTTCCTCCCTCCCTCCCTTCCCTCCCTCCCTTCCCTCCTCCTTCCTTCCTTCCTTCCTTCCTTCCTTCCTTCCTTCCTTCCTTCCTTCCTTCCTTCCTTCCTTCCTTCCTTCCTTCCTTCCTTCCCTCCTTCCCTCCTTCCCTCCTTCCCTCCTTCTTTCCTTCCTTCCTTCCTTCTTCCTTCCTTCCTTCCTTCCTTCCTTCCTTCCTTCCTTCCTTCCTTCCTTCCTTCCTTCCTTCCTTCCCTCCTTCCCTCCCTCCTTCCCTCCTTCCTTCCTTCCTTCCTTCCTTCCTTCCTTCCTTCCTTCCTTCCTTCCTTCCTTCCTTCCTTCCTTCCTTCCTTCCTTCCTTCCTTCCTTCCTTCCTTCCTTCCTTCCTTCCTTTCTTTTTAAAAAATTCATCTATTTTTTAGAATATTTTTCAAAGGTTCCATGATTCATGTTCTCTCCCTCCCCTCTGGCAGGCCTCACGGGCATCTCGAACTCCAGTGGCCCCAACACCATCGTCGATCTTCCCCTCGCACTCTGCGCCCGCAGCCCTCCCTGTTTCTGCTATGGGCCCCTCCATTCTCCCCTTCCTGCAGGCCACAGTCCCAGCATGGATCTCACGTGCTCACTGCCTGGGCCACCCCAGATCTCACTTATATTCAAGTCTAACTGGTCCTGCCTTCCACGCATCCTTCACATCGGCACCCTTCTCCCCACTGCCTGGTCCAGACGCACATCACCTCCAGCTGGGACTTGCGACAGCCACCCAACGTCTCCCTGTCTCTCCTCTCTCTCCTGAGGCTGCCAATGGCTTTTCAGAAGCACAGCTCTATGGCACTCTCCTATTCTACAAGTCCCTGTGGCTCCCTATTATCTCTAGGATAAGCATGAAGAAGTCCTCTTGGCGTTCCGAGCCCTTCACAGTCTTATTCCCAATCCGCTTTTCCAAGCGTATAATTCAGTACTCCCTTTCAACAGCGCATCATCTAGCCGATTGGCCTTCTCTCGGTTCCTCCCCCCCTCTGGACCTCTTCCCTGCGGCCCCCCATTTCTAGAATGCTTCCCTTCCTCACCCTGCCCCCTAGAAGCCCTCGCTCTCTTGGGGGCTTTGATGCGGAGCCAGCACCTCCAGGAGGCTTGTCCTGGTGACCCAGCTGCCCATGCCTTGCTGTTTGCTAGCTCTTGTCCCCTCCAGCTGCACTGGAAGCCTTTGGGGATAAGTGGCCGTCTTCATGTCTATCTTTCCATCCACAGGGCCTTCGTAGCACAGTCCTGACCCATAGTGGGTGCTGCTTGATGGACAGTCTATGTAATTGTATACCTTGTCACTGCCACTGAAAGGAGTGTTTTCCACACCTGGAAATTGCCCTACAGATCCAATGACCTCCAGGAGGTGTCTTAAGCTCCACCATTGTCCTTTTGTAAGACAGTGAATCAATAAAAGAAGAAACAAAAAGGACTTTGTAGAGGAAGAAGCTAGAGGTGAGGCTGAGGTGATGCTACTCGGTTATGGTGCAACAGTGCCATCTGTTGGCGGCATCTTGAAACCATGAGCCAACTTTAATGGCTCCCATTCTCGGAAGGGATGCCCAGAAGGCTCTGGATTCAGCGGATATTTATACCCCTAGCTCTCACTCTCCTCTCTGCTGACCTCTACTTAAATAAGCAAAGCCTCTTAAATGAGCATCACAAATAGATACCATTATCCTTGGAATTCAGTCCTGGGACTTCCCAATATCCTTTGGGGCATTGGATCTGCCAGTAAGTGGATCTCTTCAACTTATTCACTGTGTGATCATGGCCAAGGAACTCCTGTTCTCCAAGACTCAGGCTTGTCACCTCTTGCATGGAAGGAGTATTTCTATGCTACGCACCTGATGGTGTGTGGTGGGGATGCCCCTGTATCCAAAGAAAAGCTCTAAAGGAAGATGGAATAGATGGTGATGCAGAGATGGGGGTGATCATGAAGATGATTGTGGTAAGATGGTGAGTCTGATCATTTCCCTTCCCTCCTAACATGAATCTACTACGAGAAGTCATTGGACACCCCAAACGGTGCTCTCTCAACAGCTCTAGGATGACAATAAATTGTCCACCTTGTGAAAAATCTAGAATCCCATGTACTTCTGACCTCAGGATGTCTAGAAGAAATAATCATGTTCTGCAGACTCCAAGTAGAAGGAATGCAGCCCATAATAAGCCATGGGGCAGAGGAGGCTGTAACCAATACTCAACAGGAGTTTCCAGGAAGAAAGACTTCCCACAAGCAGATAATAATAGTCCAATTATCTAAAAGAGAAGAGAATGACATCGGCAATGTGAATGAATGAAAACATTTTAAAAATTATGAAGCCTTTACTATGTGCATTCAGTAAATTCTGCCATTAGACTGTAAGCTCCCTGAGGGCAGGGATTATCTTTTGCCTATTTTCATTCTCAGTGCCAAACACAGAATCTGGAACAAGATACTTAATAAATGTTTATTTAGTGCTTAATTGTGAAGCACTGTGCTTAGTAGTAGTGGTATAAATAGAAAAATCGGACCGGGTCAGTCCTTAAGGAGCTCACATTCAAATGGTAGAGGCAACACACAGTGAAAGTTTTAGCTGGCCGTCAGGTAGAAAAGTCTCCTGGTCCTTAGGATAGAGAAGGAAAGTAGATGGTCATGCTTCTTCTTTAATATTATTTCTTTGATAGAATCGATTACTTTCTGATGGAGAGCCACAAAGGTCAGCGAGCTGAGAGGGCTCATGAACATCTAGAGACAGAAGTCATGATCACAGGAAGCCCACAGGACTGCAACAAGCATGGGTTTTGTCCAACTCCAACACATCTCTTGTGACCTCCAGTACTTTTCCCAGAGTAAGTGCTTGATAAATGTATATTGCCTGCCTCACTGGTGCCTGACTAATCTAATTTGTTTTCTTACCAGGTTTGCAAAACTTATAGGTCAAAGGGATGTTATGGAGAGTAAACTTGGGTATTAGCAAAGCCTTTGATAAAGTCCCTTTTGGGAGGGGAATAAAAGGAAATAGATGAGTTAGAAACAGCATATCCCAAATAGTTTGAATTATTATGCATACAGCATAACCATTTATGGTTCAATGCAAAGGACGTATCCTTTGGAGTGCCCCAGGAATCTAGTGTTGACCCTACGTGGTTTGGCATTTTTATCAATTATTTGGCTAGAGCATTTCTGCATTATTTAGCAGATCTACCAATGACCCAAAGTTGGGAGGAATAGCTAACATGGTGATTAGAGCCAAGATTCAGTCACTTGGTGACAAGCCAGGACATTGGGTCCCAAACTATAAGATATGATTCAATAAGGATTAAGTTGAAAGAGTCACATTCATAATTTCGTGTATTCTGGTGATACAGATAAGGAATGAGACCAAGAGCTGAAATGGAGGAAGAGGGAGCCGCCATTTTAGTGACCCCCCAGCCTCTCAGAACAGCCAGGGTCACCCTTTTCATTCCAGACATTGTAGCAGTGTTGGTGTTTGTCACTGAGGCATGGAATATCTGAAGATGAGCATCACAGGGTGAGGGAGAGACCCATGCCTATATGCAGGTGAGGGTCTATGAAGAACTGAGGTAAAGGGTAGCACAGAGAAATCATCTGCTAGAAAGAGAAGATGGGCCGGTCACAGGACAAGAGAGTGTGATGGAGAGAATGGGCAGTGGGCTCCACTGGTCTTCTCTAAACGTCAGGAGAAATCAGGGAGGCTCCAGTACATTGGCTAGATCTCCTGTGCTGAATGTTGGGGGCCAATGGATGAGACATGATCTGCATTGTCTCCCAAATTGGTAGGATCATGAGTCTTCTGCCATATTGGAGTTGAGACATAGGATGGGAAAACTGTGCAGGGTTAGGAGTCAAGGCTGTGGCAAAGATCTAAGAATTCTTGTGCCTGATTGTGCCAATCTAAATCACGAGTGCAGGAACCCTAACCCTAACCCAAACCCTAACCCTAAAAAAGCTCATGGGAGCCATCTGAGACTGCCTTAGGAGCATGTATTGTCCAAGACCAGGGAAATGATTGTCCCATTGTCCACTAGCCCAGGCAAGTCACCTCTGGACTAAAGTGACAACTCTGGGAAGCCTTCTGCCCACTCCTAAGCACCCCGGTGAGTCAGAGCCCCAAGAGGAAGTTTAGCTACCTCCTCCCTCAGCGTTCCAGGGATCCTCCCCACTGATTCCACCGGTCTAAGCTCACCTGTGTTCTCTCTAATTTAATTCCCAGGATCAGGTAGCATCTCCCTTGGGTCACTGATTGACACAGGGATGAGAGCCCAAATATCATTGGGTCGATGGACCTTATTTTGCTTTTACAAAGTAATGAGGGTTGAGAAGAGAGAGCAGGAAGAGAAGTACAACTATCTCCCCACCCCCACACTCCATCAGGTCAACCCCTAAGGAAAATGGACCTGAATACAAAGCGTGCATTTGGTCCACCCATCTAGTTTTCAAATCCGGGTATTTGAAAGAGGAGGAATCACCCCAGACAGCAATATTAGGGATGCCAAGGGGATCGCCTGCAGCTAGATCTGACAAGTCACTCCTCACTGGGCTCGGCCACCCCCAAACTCGGTCTAGGCTCTAGTCCTGGTGTCCTGGTGGCTTTCCCTCTCAAATGTCCAGAGCTCCCAAGCGTGCAACCACCTCCAATAGACCATCGCCCAAGAAAGAGCAAACAGGGAGAGAAAAGCCAAAGGCCATTTTCCTGGTCCCAGGCCAGTTCTGCCAGCAGAAGGCAAGAGGCCACGACCCTGCTGATGCTGTCTAGCTCCCTACTGGAGGTTTGCAACAACCCTTCTCAGGCATCCAAGGAAAGAGAGGACACCATTTACCCCGATGGCACCTTTCCTGTCCATTCAATTCTGGTTCAGCAACCACAGCAGTCATACACAGACTATCTGCACACCCTCTAAGGCAGTGGCCTTTGGCCATTGACCATCCTGCTCGCCAGGCGTCCCTAGGGAACTCCTTGTGCTCTGGGCTCCCGTGGCACCAGACACTTCCTCCTCAGGAGAGAAGCCTTCTGCTATGGCTCGGCACTGGCTCTGTCTTGGGGGGACGGGTGCGAATGGTGCCCTCTCCCCCTTCTGCCAAGATCTCCTCTCCATTCTGGGTCTCAGCCCTTTGATACTGGAATAGGGAGCCACAATTACGTCACACGTAGGGCAGGTTTGCTTTGCTCTGCTGGGTACTCTGGGGGCGTCCAGGAGCCGTGGGTGAAACCACAGAAAGTAAGATGTCAATTCAAGGTAAGGGAAAAGGCATTAGCTAATGCAAACAGTCTGCTTACTGGGCGGAGCGCTTCAAGGGCCACTGAATTGGGCGGATGACCATCCACCAGGGTTGCCGTAGAGGAGATTTCAGGGCAGTGTCAAAGATGGCCTCTGCTGAGAGATTCCCGGAGCTCACCCCATCCAGCCCCTCTTCTGGCAGCTGGGGGCGCCCAGGCTGGGCTCACAGAGGCAGGATTGGGGCCAGCGGAAGCCTTCTTTTGGCTGACCTGAAAGCCAGTGAGTGCGAGAGGAAGGCGGAGAGGAGAGAGTGAGCCGAAGCGGACTCAGGGCGGCCAGCGGCAAGGCGGCGGATGAGCCCGAGTGCCCGCCGCTGGCCTCTCACTCACAGAGCCCGCACGCCCTCCCCGAGCATTCCTGGGAGCCCCAGCCAACACGCGGAGCCAGGGGTGCGCTGTGGCCTTGGGAGCTCGAGCACACATTTGGAGAAAGACGTTCAAATGGCTGCCGGAGAGCTCTGGTTTATGTTTCAGGCCCTTTGAACTTCTTACCTCTCCAGCACTTGGAACACGAAGTTGGGGAGCATTGAAAGTTAACGGCCTGATGTAAGAGGAGGCCCGGCTTTGATGTGGCCGGGAATTCATTGCTCTCATTTACATGCTCGGGTTCGGGAGACGGCCGCCAAATCAAGGATTTCAGGGAATAAATAACGTTTTGGAGAATGGAAGGAGATGGTTGCTCGGTGAGGAAAAGGATCAGGCAGGCTTGGAAAAGCCCAGGGGAGCAGAAGGCGATGATTAATGGAGGGCAGCTTCCCAGGCGAGCCGCGGCAGGCCTGGGTGACTTCATGGAACCACCCGCTGGGGAGGATCTCAGCGACCCGAGCTGGACGAGTCACAAGTCCTGTAGCTCACCACGAACAATGGGACAAGCCACAGAAGGTCGCCATTTGGCCCCCTGCCACCGGGTGGGCCCCAGGGACCAGAGCACAGTATGTTCAAGGAGGAGACTGTGGAGAAGAAGAGATGCTTTGGGGGTCCAAGCCGCAGACTCTGTGAGAACTGCTCTAGAACTCAGCCTAGTGCTTGGTGCTATGGGGCTATTGGTAGGATTTATTCATTTCATTTGCCTTCCTTTAGGTTTGATGTAAAATTTAAATAAAAATGGTACTGGGAGAGGCCGCCGTCTTGCTATTTTCTTTTATATTTTATATTTTCAGGCTTATTATTATTATTTAAGATGGGAAGAAGGAGTGGATCTGTGGTTCCATTAGAGTAGGGAGCTCTTGGCTCAGAAAGCCCTTTCTCTATAACTTAAGAGTCATTATGTAGGTACATGACTTACCCAGAGTCATGTTGTCAGAGGGAATCCAAGGTGGGACTGAAACCTGCATCTTTCTGGCTCTGAGGCTGATCCACCATCTTCTCTAACACACTGCCTCTCACTATCATTCTTCTGGTCATCAACATCAGCAGCATCACTGCCACCACCATCTTCATCTGGAAAGGACCTCGAAGAGCATCTAGAACAGCCTTTACCTAAGCAATTAGTGCTTTCTTCATTTCCCCTGACGACTGATTGTCTAGCTTCTTATTTACAGTCCTCCACTGATGGATGGAGAAGTCCCCAGTCCTTGTGGCAGTTCATCCCAATTTCTATGGCTTTCATTTGAAGAAGGTTGTCCTTATATGGATCTAGAATTGGCTTCTCTGTAATTTGAACTCACTGCTTTTGGTTCTAACCTGAATTATCCTCAAATGCTTCTGTAGCTCATGGAGATGAGAGGCAAGTGGTTTAGTAGACACATTGAAACCAGGAAAATTCTCTAATACTCTCTCTGTCTCTGTCTCTGTCTCTGTCTCTGTCTCTGTCTCTGTCTCTGTCTCTCTCTCTCTCTCTCTCTCTCTCTCTCTCTCTCTCTCTCTGTGTTTCTCTCTCCTCCTCCTCTCCCTCCCTCTTCTCTCTCTCTGTCTCTCTCTCTGTCTCTCTTTCTGTCTCTCTCTCTCTGTCTCTGTCTCTGTCTCTCTCTCTCTCTGACTGGGTAAGTCACCTGACCCCCACCTAGCTTCAGTTTCTTCGCCTATGATAATACCTCACAAGGTTGTTGGGGGGCCCTGATGAGATAACATTGGCACAGGTTAAGACACTGGAAGCTTAGCATTGTTGTGCTCATCCTCATCCTTGGCGCCATCTTTACGTTGGGTGGAGTTGAGATAGTATTGGTCCTAGGACGAATCCCTTTCTGCCGAGTGTTCAGCAAACCATTGCCCAGCACATAGAAATGACCGGGTTTTCCTAATTGAAAGAAACCAGTGAGAGGAAGCCCATCCTTACCTCTTTAGTACGTTCTCTGGAAGCCTCTGAGAACGCTGCAGGAGCAGACAGAACACTGAAGAAAATAAGAATATATTTCACGTTATTCCCCCACAATGATGGCTTTTCCCACCTCCAGCTCTCTACTCTGAGAGGGTTTCTATTCCATGTAGTCTGGGGAGTCTGAGTGCTTGGCATGGCGAGCTCTATTGGCAACAGTCTTAAATGTGGGGCAGGGCAGCCCCTGTCCTACCCGGCCATTATGGGTGAAGAGGTGATCAGGGGCAGCTCCCTGGTTGAATTCTCCAGTCTTCTTGCTGTTGAGAGGAGGGGATTTGTCTCTAGTGAATGACCTCAACCCCTTGACTCGATCTGTGTAGATATGGCTCGACTGTCCACTTTCTGCAGTCCTTTAGCCTCTGCTGCACACGTCCTGTTCTCCACCCCCAAGAAATCTGGGCTCTCTCAGAATGAGCCCCTTCTAGTGTCTGGGGTCCGTGCCACGGTCAGACATTGCTCTCGCGAGGCCCTCTCTTTCTGGACTCCGCCTGTGGTCAGAACATCTTCACTACCATGTTGTTGGGTGGCTCCTGGAGGTGTCACTCATGCAGGGAGTTTGGATTCTATTCTTCTCTCTTTGCTATTTCGTGGATCTTTCAGTGGTATTCCAAGATCACATATACCAGTGATTTCACTAGCGTGTGTCCTCATCAACACCATGTTTGCCTCTCTTTGTATTGCTTATGATTAGCATGTAGGAGGCAGTAAATAAATGCTTGTTGACTTACTAACTGCTTTAAACATGGCCTTTCCATCCATATTTGGCTCATGGTGCCAGGAAACCTCTTGACATGCACATGATCTCTTTCTTTCATTTTCGAAACCCTTGTCTTTGGTGAGAATCAATACTAAGAATTGGTTCCAAGACAGGAAAGGGTTAAGGGCCAGACACCTGAGGCTAAATGGTTTGCCCGGGTCATGCCCCTAGGAAGTGTCTGAAGCCAAATTTGAACCCAAGATCTTCCGTCTCTAGACCCAGCTCTCTCTCCACTGAGCCTTCTACCTACCTGCCCCCAGGTGTAGCCATTCCTTCCTCCTTGATCATTTTGTTTTGCCTGGAAAAGACCGAAATAACTGTAATTATTCCTTGTTTTCCCTGGTTCAGTTGGCTATTCTTACTCAAGCCCAGACCCTACAACTGCCCATTTCTGGTGTTAGTGGGGTTCTCGTTGCCTCGCTGAGCCTGAGAAAGGAAGGCCATGACTGAGGCAAGGTGTCGAGGAAGGGAAAAGGCCTGAGTTTTGCCAAAGAGCTTGAACACAAGCCCAACATTCAGAGGGTGCCCATCAGGCATGTGGAAAGTGTAGACCCTGGAACCGACAGTGTAAACCTTAAAATTTCTTAGACTTATGAATGTTGGAAATTTCACCATTGGGAAATTTCATACTTGAAAAAATTTCCTACTGATAGTAAGAACTCTATTGGAATATGAAACTCCTTGGCATGGGAGGATCCTTCTCCTCCCTACTTAAGACTACTTTAGGACAGAAACCTTTTGCTAAACAATGGAAAGGGCTTTGACCTATGCTTAAGCATAGAACAAGAAGTTCTTTGAGTCATGATTGATTTTAGAATTGATACAATAGAGATACTTGGAATGACAGAACCAGGTCTTGGAAACTACAATCTCCACCCTACTCAGAGTAACAGGATTTAGGAAGGGCTGTAGCAAAGATCAAGATTTAATTATTTGAGAATATGACCTTCAACAGACATGTGCAAAGGGGGCAGACCTCTGGGCGGTCCTAGGTTAAGCTAGAGCCACCATTGGCACAGGGGAGACATCGACAGTGATTGGTAGATGTGAAAACTGAGGGGAGGGAACTTAGATTGTTGGCTTAAAGATAGCAGGGTCTGAGGATTGGGTAGGTTTTTTTTTGCTCTGAAGAGGTGGTTGCTCTGAAGGAGGTCGGAGAGGAGAGAGGTCCTGGAGAGAGAGTTCCTGGAGAGGCTTTGAAGGAGGCTGTGGAAGGTGAACTCAGGAGGAGTCAGGAGGAGAATTCTCTGGAAACATTTCTTGAAAGGAGGCTCTCTTGAAGGTGGAGCCTGAGGTTGGCATGAGAAGCCTTACCTAGAGAGATCTTGGGTGAGTGATAAAACCAACTGACTGATTTATCTCTTAGGACTGAGGTCTAGCCCTTATTGGCTTGAGGCCCTTCATTCTTATTCCTTTCTTACTTTCTCTCTTTTTCTATTGATTAATCAGTATATTATAAATTAAATTTCTCTATAAAACCCAGTTGGCTTGGGCATATTCATAAATTGGGAATATATTCCCTGGCGACCATCTTATATTTATATAAACCCAAGACACAGTAGAAAACATATTTCAGTGGTCATAATTGTTATATATATTTATCTTGCTCAAACATTTTAATTATCACAGTTTATGGCTCCCACTCTCTTATCTACAACAATTTAACACTCAAAACTAATTTAAATCTAACAACAGAGAGCCGGCTTCTCCAAGGTGTAAGGGATGTGCGTGTGTGTTTATCTCACTCTCATAGGATCATCAATCCAAATATATAAATCCATGTAATAGAGATACGTACATATATTATAGAACATGCAATAATGTGCATATTGTATAACACACACACACACTTCAGTGGTCAACAATCACATTAATGTGTGATTAACATGACACAGGAGATACGGCCCCAGACCTAGAGTGAAGAAGGCCTGGAATTAGATATTGCTTAGAGACTTACTGGTTGCATGACCCTGGACAAGTCACTTAACTCTGTTTGCCTCAATTTCCTTATCTGTGAAATGAACTGGAGAAGGAAATGGCCAACTTCTCGAGTGTCTGTGCCGAGTGAAGCCCAAATGGGGTCACAAGGAGTTGGACACCACTGAAAAATGATGAAATCACAACATAGAAGGTGTCCAATTTGGAGCTGGGAAGACCTGAGATCCAATCCAGCCTCTGGCACTTATTGTGTGACCCTGGGCAAGTCACCTACCCTCTGTATGCCTCAACTTCCTCCGTTTATAACACGAGGCAACTAGACTCAGTGGCTTTTAAGGCCTCTTTCTGCCTCTGAGCCTACAGTTTTTTTTTGAGGAAAAAAGGGAAGGAAAAAGAGCTTTCACTGGCTCTTGGTTGACCTTCCAGGAGCTTTGGCCTTGGGCTCTGCTCTGTATTGGGGGCAGAAAGAGTTGGCAAGAGCAGCGATGGCAGCACCGAGAACTGTCCTCCACAGGCTGGTGGGGCCGGAGGATGGCTGGGGTGCAGAGGCTGCGCAGTAGGGCACTTGGGCTGTCCGGGGCTAGCGTCCTCTGGGGTCAGTGCTTCCCCGTCGCCTCCTCCTCTTGTGCCCACTCCTCGAGGCTGTCCCTTGTGGGTCCTGTCCGGGGAGGGCATCGTGAGGCACAAACTGCAGAAACTCCGGTCTCCGGACCACTAGGAGGGAGATGGGCCGGCCGGAGCCCCACGGATGCAAAGGAACTTCCAAGCGTCGCGGTCCTGCCAGGAATGACTCTCTTCTTGCAGGGGGAAACGCGGCGCGCCCTTCCCCGCCTGGCAGCTGGGCCGCCCATCTGCCAAAGTGCCCTTCGGATGCCTTGACTCGGGGCCAGGCAAGCCCTTCCTGGCACCCAGCTCGGGGCCTGGGATCCATCGTCCATAGAACCTCCGCCGTTTCCCCCAGATGACAGCAGCTCACGGGAACAGGCCCTTGGATTCATTTCCTGAACATTCTCACACCTCATTGGGGGAGCAAAGAAAGAGATTGCGCAGAGCCTTCAGCCGAGATTCCACAAGGCTTCTCCCCCTCCCACAGCTGCCACGGGTGCGAGGGTCGCTGCAAGGCTTGGGAGGCGAGGAGTGTGAGGAGAAACGCAGAAAGGGGGGCTCCCCAAGAGGCCGGGGGGACTGGGGGAGCCCCCCCAGGGCCGCTGCCCCCAGCCCTGTTCTCCTTGTCCGGCCAGGCTGGGCTCCTTCCCTGCCTCTCCCCTTCTCCATCCCCAGAGAGACCTGCTGCACTTAGATCAACCCCCGGAACCTTCTCTCTGGCTCTCTCCTTTCCAAGAGCGCTCGGAGGCTCCTCGGTTTTGGTGTTTGAATTTTCCCAGCCTAATTCCTATTGCTGGACCAGAGCCCAGCGGCCCCCCCAGACCCCTCCCATAGGGGAAGGACAAGAGGCTTATAGAGCCGGAGACGCCTCCCTCTTCCAGGCCCCCCAAAGTCCTTCCTCCTTCCTGCTGCTCCCTCTTCCAGACAGGACACGGGAGGGAGTGGAGAGCAGCCTGGCCCGGGTCTGCCAGCAGGATGGCTCCTTCCTCTGCAAAGCAAAGAGGGATTCGGAAGGTGTCTCGGGTGCCCCCCAGGCCCACCATCTCTTTCTCCCATTCCAGCATCCTCGGCTCCCACGTTGCCTGGCAGCTTCGGCACTCCGTGTCCTCTCCGACTCCAGGACGTTCTCCGCTGGCCCGTTTCCGTCCCCTGCTTAGGAGGGCAGCAGGGGGGCGCCTGGCTGCTTCTCCCTGGAAGGCAGAGCTTGTGTCTTTGGGCACACCTGAAGCTGGGTGCAGATCCCAGCTGCGAGCAGGAGCCCTGAGCAAGCGACCTGGAGAGCTCCCAGCAAGGATGCCCGAGCCTTTGGCTTCTTCCTGCCGCTCCCACACAGAGATTCCTTTGACTCTCGGGGAGAGATGCTGAAGGAGCCCTTGCTCGTCACCATGGCGATGCCTGGCTCACTTACTGGAGGCCAGATGGGACAAGAGAAGGGAAAGAGCCCAAGTCACCCGCACGATTGCCAGCGTAGCTGTGTCACGTCCTAACTGTGGTCTCTGTCAGACTCCTGGATGGAATGATTCCCATTTTACACATGAGAAAGGGGGACATCAGAAATGTGAAGTGCCTTGCCAGGGGCCATGTAGCTCTTCCTCCTGAGAGGGAGGATTTGAACCCATTTCCCCAAAGCCAAGCCCAAGACTCTCTGCTATGGAACACTGCTTCTCCGCTCATTCTGGTCTCTTAAACAGTGCTTGGAGCCCCAAGGCACCCTGACTTGGGTCAGATCATAGTCCCCGGATTCCTGAGAGGTCTGTGGCACCGTGTGGCTTGGGGACAAGAGGAAGAGAATCTGGAAGGGTACTCAGTGGGGGCCTGGAGCTGGCCAAGGACACATTTCCCCACACCCAACAAATATATCTACTGATGGAGGTCAGACATCTCACACACACACACACACACACACACACACACACACACACACACACAGAGCCACTCTTCCAGCACAGGTTGAGGGCTCCCAAAGGATCAAGCCCACAATTTGTAGACTTCCAAGGGATAAGGAACTCATAAGCTCTCAAGGTAGACCCTTTCACTTGTAAAGATTAAAATTTAGGGGAGACGGGGAGACGGAGGCAGGTAGAAATTAATTTCTCTCTGCAAGGAGTATTATATTTTTTAAAGGTTTATTAAGGATTAAGGATTAAAGAAAATACAGGATAAGAGACACGTGTCCAGGCCATAGAGTGGCCTAGACACAACCTCACCTACATTATGAAAAAAAAAAAACCACGCCTGCCCCAAAATGGAAGTCCAAGAGACTGGACAAGACGTTTGCCACCAGCTTAAATCCTTCCTCGACCTCGGCCCACCTCAGAATTCCCATGAGATTACAAAGCATTTTGGGGAAGTGGAGCAAAGGCTTGTGGGGATTGTAGTCCTGTATTCGAGTCTATTTTTTACATACTTTGGATAGTTCTGATGGGTAGACAGACATTCCCTTCCTTTACATCAGGAAGAAATCGCTGTCTCTGAAACATCTCCTCTCGGTACCTAACATTTTCTGGGGCCAAATAGGGCCAATAGAACCCTCCTCCACATAATGGCCATTCAAATAATGGAAGAGAGCTCTCTTGATAACTGGAATATCTGAAGACTGTTCCTTGTCCCCCAGGCTTCTCTTCTCCACACCAAACTCCCCCTTCAGCCAGTCCTAGTCTGGCACAGACCTGAGCTCCTTCCCCAACCTGGCCATCTTCCTTTGCTCATTCAGCAATATACTTCCTAGTGCCAGCCAGGGTGGAATTGCACACCCATCTCATTACAAGGCATTAAGTGTTAAGGACTTCATACAATGAAGTTTTGCCACCCGAGAACTCTTTATAAAGTGAGCCTTTCTTTAATTGGCTAACCAGACAAGCTAACCACACCACAGAATCTGAGTTGTTGACTCAGCCCAACGGTGGGGGACTCCAGATCTGAAAGAGTCTCAAGGCAGTTTAGCTTTGTTCCCGGGCTAGAAGACAGTGAGAGGAAGGAATAATCCTGAGTGGGATTTACTCTCTCCTTCACTCTCCATCCCCATTGATCACAGTGTCATCAGAGTATGAAGCAGAAGCAGACCATATTCCAAATGAAAAAGACCATGTATCCAGCTGCAAAGAGAACAAACTCCATTGAGTACAAATATGAACACAGACCCATTAAGATGGCACTGAAGAGAATAAGCAGCTTGAAGATACTTCTTCACCTTTTACACTAGAAAGGCTCAGCTCAGCACTCAAGAAAACCCTTCTAGGAACAGGACATGGTGGTTTTCATCTTTAATCTCTACCTGTTCTATGATAGCAGAGACCATTCTCCCATGAGCCAGTGGATACTTGTGGGTCACTAGGACTTGGGCTTTAGGGGGCAATGGTTTCATGGAAGTTAGTTGCTGTTGTGGTGATAGTGGTTGTTGTTCGGCCATTTTTCAGTTGTGCCCTATTCTTCACAACACCATTTGGGGTTTTCTTGGCAAAGATACTGGGATGGTTTGCCGATTTGTCATCCAGCCCATTTCACAGATTTCATGGTGCTCTTTGCCAGCTCCTCCTCTTTCACACCAGAGCCATGCAGTTGACTTACTTAATCTAAATGCAGGTCCTAAAAACCTATCAAGAGATGTTTCCCAGTCTGAACATTGTCTTGATCAATTCATATTTCATGAATAGCTCTCAGGGTAATACTTATTTTCTGTTAAAATTTTATTTGTGGTTGGACACTGAATATATAGATGGCTGCCAGGGATTTAATTTCTAGATTCCAAAAGTAATTACTAAAGTAAGTTGAATTTATGGTAGTTTATTTACAATAGAGGGAAGATATTGAGAGAGAGAGAGAGAGAGAGAGAGAGAGAGAGAGAGAGAGAGAGAGAGAGAGAGAGAGTGAGTGTGTGTTCTGGCTTCCGCTGATACAAGATAGAAATTCTAAGCCCTAGTCAGGGGGAAAGAGTCTCAAGATGATGGGCCTTTCCTGGAGGCGTCATGTCTCCAGAAAGGCGGGGTCACTAAGTCAGCCTTTCACTCACCAATGGTTACATCTAAAAAGAAAGCAGTCTGAGGTCTCCTGCATGAGTTCCTCCAGGGTTGAATTCCTCTTTCAGTGGATCCTCAAGTGTCTGTCCTCTAGCCTTTACTCAGAGTCAGAGTTTTTCCATTCAACTTGAATCTTGAATCTTGAATCCAATACCTTCTTCTGGTCTCTGGTCCTCTTTCTAAAGATCTTTTTCTCTTGTGTCACCTCCCCTAAATTTCACATCTACCAATCACAGCAGACACAGCAGATGCTCTGCTCTAGGACTGCCCAGAAGGCAATTAGTTCATTCTAATTCATTACCCACTATCGCACATGTGGATCACAGACCTCCCACCTCATGATTAAGTGGGAGATTTACACCCTTGGTGATCAGATCTAACATGGGCAGATCTTCCCACTCATCTTCAAGTACTGTGCTAACATTTCTGGGGATTAAATCAACACATCGACAGAGGATTACAAT
This sequence comes from Monodelphis domestica, assembly GCF_027887165.1. Classification (NCBI taxonomy): domain Eukaryota; kingdom Metazoa; phylum Chordata; class Mammalia; order Didelphimorphia; family Didelphidae; genus Monodelphis; species Monodelphis domestica. Next base: position 755,765,596 of record NC_077227.1, on the reverse strand, counting down.
GCAATTTTCACAATCAAGGAAGAGCTAAGTATCTTCATTGCTACAATCAGGGGAGAGCTAAATTCAATCTTCACATTTCCTAGCTTTGCTTTTGCATTGCTTTCTTCCTCAACTATATGGGTAACACTGACCACGCTGGCCCCAGCCAGCTAAAGTTTAAATGTATTTGATTTCAGCCCACTCCCAGGATTATACTTTACCTTTAAGTGGTATTGGGGTGTGGAGACTCTACAAATGGCCTCAGCACCTACTGATGTTGTTCTCCCAATAGGAGTAGGGTCCCTGACACCCCAGTTCCATTTAGCCATGAAGAGTAATACAGTTTTTGAAAAAACTTAAGAACTCCCTAATACATGGGAGGCTCAATCCTTTCCCCCTCAGTCTGTGGGAAGGGGAAAGAGACTAGGTTCGTGACTTCATTTAGTTTAGTTCCTATAGAATCCAGTCTCAGGCTCCAAATCCCAAACTCTCCTCTGGCTCCCTGCCCAGGCACCCTGGCTCCCCTGCTAGACAAGCTTGCCATCCTAACTTCAAGACTGTGATGGCTCACAGTGGGATCACCATGTGCACTTGAAATGGAGAAAGACAAAGAACACAAAACAGAACAAACACAAACCCGTGCAAGCCCATTTCTCATTGAGGTAATTGAGGGAGCAGGAGAAGGAAGTTCTTCCCCTTTCACTGTTCTGAGGGTGAATCAGGATCTTCGTTTTCTGTATGTGACCAGGAGTCTGTGTACAAGAGAAAGTGTCGCTGGCAGTCTCTCAAGGTTGCAGGATGCCACCTTTTCTGGTTTATAACGAATCCAAGATGGTGATATCTCCCCATTTGGCAGGGGATGCAGAGGCCTCCATGTTAGGCAAATCTAGGTAGGATGCCCAGGCAAACCTGAGTTAGCGTCCATGTCATTGATGACATCCCCAACGGCCCTTCTTGAACCCTAGGCATCACCGACAAAGGTCTGGGACTGGCTTTGCTCCACCATTTTCTTTTTCTTTACCTTCAGGGATCCAGAAACTGAGATTCCTCTAAGACTGAGAGGGTTCTTGATTCACATTTATAGAACAGCTCCTGAGGGATATTGTTGTAAGAAAGATGCATTTAGGGTCAGAGGATGACTTCATATCATCAAGTGTGCTATGCAATCTGGCCCCCTCATCTCCTATTTACTTTTGAACCCAGCTGAGTATCTGCAGTGCCTATCCGGAAGAAATACACTGATGAATTAACACCCTGGGCTCATCATCCAGCAGCATGTCTAGACTATCGTCATTTTTCATCCATTTTCCCCTCTCGACTTTCTAAGACTCTCCCTTCTGAGTGGTTTTGGGAGGGAAGGGAGGGGAGAATTCAGAGAGGGAAAAATCATCTAGGAGAGCAGTGGGAGAAGCATGAGGAAATATGTCAAGGAGGGAATGTGAACATTTCATTTGGGGGATGGAGAAAAGGCGAGTGTGTCTAGAGCAGAGGGATTGGGTAAAAGAGGAGTAGGAGATGAGGCTACTAGTAGGAAGCAGATTGTGGGTAGCCTAGAATTATTGGTGAAGGAGCTTGTCTGTATTCACTAGACAACAGGATCATGGAATTTTGAGCTAGAGGAAAGGTTGGAGATGACCTCTACTAAACTCTTCATTTTGCAAATAAAAAAGCCACATTTCAGAAAGGTATTACTGTGAATCATATAGGCAGTAGGTGACAGAGCTTGGGCTCCATTATAGATCCTGCCCCATTCAGGAAGCTATCCTTGAACCTTCTGACATAACATAGGTGAGGAAAATAGGTTAATATGCCAAAGGTCCAAAAGAGACTTTTAGATCTGACATCCTATCAATAATCCCCACAGATGGGGGCATCTCGATAGCTCAGTGGATTGAGAGCCAGACCTAGAGATGGGAGGTCCTAGGTTCAAATCTGGCCTCAGACACTTCCTAGCAGTGTGACCCTGGGCAAGTCACTTGACCCCCATTGCCTAGCCCTTACCACTCTTCTGCCTTAGAACCAACACACAGTACAGTATTCATTCCAAGACAGAAGGTAAGAGTTTTAAAAAAAATCCCCACAGATTCTGACATCAGCATCAGCACTTTTACCTCACTAAGGTACTTTTTAAATTTAACATGCATGAATCCTTTGAGAAATCTGTCATCTGAATGTAGACATGTTTCCATAGCCTGTGGGGGAAAGATCCAAGCCACCAGTGCCTGCCCCTCCCTTAAGACTACCATCAGTGACTTTCTAAAATCTTTTAAGAGAGAATAAACTTGGTAAATGGAGGATTTTATTATTGGTCATTTCATAAATGGTGGGGATGCTTGGACAGCCCATCCTGCATTCTGCTTCCTTGCATGACTCGCCTTTTTTCAACCATCCGTGTCCTGGATAATGACTTTAAAGAATTTCACAGAATCAAAGAACGTGGAAGTTGGAAGGGACCTCAGGCACCACCTAAATCCAACGCAAGAGCCAGAGAGTAATCAGATAGCATCTCTTTGAAGCCCTCCAAGGACGAGTAACCAGCACCTCCCTGGTGTTAGGAAGTTTTCTCTGACATCAAATTCATTCACCACTTTGAAATCTCACCCTACTGCTCTTGGTATGGATCCTCCTCTCTTGGGCCAAGGAGAACAAGTCCAATCACTTCTCCACTTGACAGCTCTTCAAACACTTGAGCATTCCTCCTTCACTCTTCCCTTCTTCAGGCTAAATATTTCCTTTTCCTTCCACTGATCCTCATTCAGAATGTAGCCTACCTCCACCATCTCAACTGATCACCTCTCAGTGTCTTTGCAGAATGATAGCTCCTAGAACTTACTAGAACCCAGTAGATGAGTTCTGATGACACCAACAGCTAGAGGGACTATCTATTATTTCTTGATTCCTAGAAGTTCTGCACCTTCAAAAGCAGTCTAAGATTCTATTTGAAGTCTTCAGAGACTTATCACCTTGCTGAGCCTATACTGAGAAAACAGCCCAGTCATTACTAAAATATGTGCCCAGCTGTGGTTCTCTCTTCTCTCTTCTCAGGCTTGTAATTGTCCATACGCTTAGACTAGCTATTATACTTAGCAAGTTGACTTGGGGGCACCCAAGATAAGACTTAGATTTATTCCTGTGGACTCCCATCTTCTGAGACTCATTCCATTGCTTCATCAAGTGAACATCTTTTTGGTCTCTGACTCTATTGCTCAATGTATTAGTGTTAGCTGTTCCTCACAGCATGGTACCATGTGCACCCTTGATGGGCATGTAGTGTCTGTAATCCATAAAACACTAAAAAAGTCGAGACCCAACACAGATCCGTAGAGATGCCCATCGCCAATCGGTTGGTCAACAAGCAGTAAACTTCACTGACCATAAAAATCTCATCAAGACCATCTCTTAAAGTTATGAAGGGCTTTTGCTCTCTACCTTGGGAGATTTCACACACTTTGGGGTCCTTCTAGACACCGTTCATCTTGTTCTGTGTAACTGGACAGCAGAGTCTCCTTCCCGCTATGCCAAACCCAGAACCCCGCCACCAGCTTCCCGAGGTTGGCCTCTTCCCACTCAGGCCAGCCCAGCCCTGCTCCAGAGCTTTGAGTTGCTTGCAATGTTCCTTCCAACCTCGGCTCTTGGGTGGTATTTCTCAGAAGGTTATTAGTTCATAAATTGGATAGGACCAGAGAGACTTGAAAAACAACAGCATTCCCCCGTCCTTCCCAATTCCTCCAAACCTTAGAGTGGTTTGGAGCAGAGTCAAGGAGATGAATCAGCTGGAACCCGCTCCTTGACAGGGACACTTTCAGAGCCCCAGCCACGTTATGTCTTGTCATCCATTTTCTTTTTTCAAAGGAATTCCAAGTTGGGAGGATAAAATATGGCCTGACCTCTCTCTAATGTCAACCTTGCCAGTGAACAAGGACCAAAAAAGCCGATCAGTCTCCAGCACAGCTTTTCCATTTGGCTGCAAAGGAAGCCAAGGCAAAGAGTAGAAGTGACTCACTTCAGACAACTGACTCTCCGGGGAGGCTCCAGCACCTAAATATGGGAACTCTGAGGCATGAGTGTCTTTGGCAGGAGCCCTGAAGGGCCAAGAGAAAGTCAGGATTGCCTTCAGTACATCATCCTGAGTGAAGTCTTTTCTGGGCTTTTATAGATACTGGGGAAAGAGCAGAATAGCAAACGGGGCTGTGCTCCATCCATCAAAGGCCTGCTAACGTGGAAAGTCGTATTTCAAAAAGCGTGAATCATGTGTTTACCGAAATGGAACAAGAGTTGAACAGCTTGGAGTCCTTCAGAACATGGCAGCGGGCACAGCCTCAAGGAGGAGGAGGTTGCTTTGAAGAATGGCCATTGTTTTTCACTTTCACTTATATCCTGGTGAGGAAGATAACGGGGTGACTCCTCTCCATACAGCTCTCAGCAATTTATAGGTGTTCCTCGGGATAGTTTTGTGATGAGAAGGAAAAGCAACTATTCTTTGTACCTTTATGCAAATAAAGAAACGAGGTTAATCCAGATTCATTTGTTCGTTCATCAAGTATTTTTTAAAGTTCAAACTATGTGTCGGACACCGGGCTGGGTGCTAGAGGTTCAAAGAAAAAATCAAAGTAACCCCCGCTCTCAAAGAACTTCTGAGATCGTGCCTTCAATCAGGCGCTCAACAATCATTTACTGAGACTCCTATGTGCCAGGCACTGTGCTAAACTCTAGGATACAAAGAAATGCATAAACAAACAACTAAACAACAATAATCCTGCCCTCAAGAAGATCTCCATCTAATGGAGGATACAATACGTTATCTACCAGGCACACACAAGATATAAACAGGAATAAATTGGCGATACTCACTGGAGCAAAGGTATTAGCAGCTGGGCTATGGGGAAGAAAATTCTGCAGAAGGTGGAATCTAAACTGGGCCTTAAGGAAACCAGGAAAGTCAAGAGGTAGAGGGGAGAATTCCAGAGAGGACGGTTGATTGGGTGGTCATTGTTCTTCCAACTGGAGAAGGACTAAAAATGACATCATTATGCCAGGGCCAATATACAACGTGTCTGATTGGCTAATTAGACCAAGATGAGTTCAGAATGCTTTACCAAGTCCTTTTCCTTAGTTGGGTTCCTTCTCTATAAAATGTGACGTCGAATCTCCCTTTGAGCTCTGGCATTCTATGATCAACCAATAAAGGCATCGTTTGTGGGAGGAATATCAGCAAGTGAAATAGGAAACACCTTGTTATACCCATTAGCTCATTTTAAAATGGTGGTAATGGAATGGCATCAGTGGTCCATATGGTTCCCTTATTCAGTCACGCCGTGCTCTTCATGACCCCATGGGCCATCGTAAGTCAGGCCCTTCTCTCCTACACCATCTGTCCAAGTCTGTCCCAGCTCACATTCACTACTTCCATGACACTATTAATCATCTCATCCTCTGCTGCCTCCTTTTCCTTTTGCCTTTAACCTTTTCTCAATATCAAGGTCTTTTCCAATGAATCATGTCTTCCCATTACTTAGATAACATATTTAAACTTCCATTGAAGAGTCTGAATTAATTTCTTTAGGTGTTGACTGATTTGATCTCCTTGCTCTCCAGGGGACTCTCAAAAATTTCTTCACCCAATTAGAAAACATCGATTCTGTGGCACTGGGCTTTCCGTATAGTCCAACTTCCCAGCCAAACATTGCCACTGGGAAAACCATAGCTTTGATGGGTTTCCCTAATCCTTTCAATTTCCTTCTGAATTTTACAGTAAGCCTCAGTCAGCTCCAGGTCAGGTCTTGTTTGAACTGAGTTTCTCCACCTTTGGTGTTCCCTGGTGAATGCTTGAGTGAGGGCATTGGACAGTGGAAGGCCTCCTGTTCATGCCACGTAAGCATCAGCTGAGGTCATTGAGGCTGTTTATCTTGGAGAGAGAAGACTCAGAATGACAAGCCAGTCATATTTCAGGATGTGAAGGGCTTTCGTATAGAGGAAAGATCAAACTTCTTTGTCCTAGCCACAAACATAGGGGTAATAGGTAGAAACTAGACAGGTTATTTGGGGTTCATAGCCGAAAAAGGAAAGAATTCTTGACAATTAGTCTATCCAAGGTGGAATGGTCACTCTGGATCGATGGCTAGAGTTTCTTCAAAGTCAGTCACCAAAGACTGGTGATGACTTGCTAGGCATGTTGCCAGTGGGATTGCTTTGCAGGTGTGGGTTTAATTAACCACATGGATTCTGAAATCCATCTGAGCTCTGAAATGATGAGGTTCCATGAATGTATAAAATCCCAATTCTATCTTCTCAAGGTCCAATAATTACAAAAACTTTCTAGTTGGTCGGCATGCCTAAAAGCTCTTCCCCATGCAGTACAGCCTCAAAGCGATATTCCTAAAATGGAGTTCTAACTTTTGTCCTTGTCCAACTCTAGCTCCTAAGATCAAATAGAAACTCCTCTATTTGTTTTTGTTGTTCTTAATTTTATTTAATTGATTAATTTAGAGTATTTTTCCAGAATTACAAAAATCATGTTCTTTCCCTCCCCTCCTCCCAACTCACTCCCTTAGCTGATGCACAATTCCTCTGGGTTTTACATGTGTCATTGATCAAGACCTATTTCCATATTATTGATATTTGCACTAGGAGGATCGCTTAGAGTCTACATCCCTGATCATATCCCCACCAATCCATGTGATCAAGCTGTGGTTTTTCTTTTGCATTTCTGCTCCCACAGTTCTTTCTCTGGATGTGGATAGTGTTCTTTCTCATAAGTCCCTCAGAATTGTCCTGGATCATTGCATTGCTGCTAGTAGAGAAGTCCACTACATTCGATTGTACCACAGTGTATCCGTCTCTGTGTACAATTCTCCTGGTTATGTTCCTTTCACTCTGCATCAGTTCCTGGAGGTTGTCCCAGTTCACATGGAATCCCTCCAGTTCATCATTCCTTTGAGCACAAGAGTATTCCATCACCAACATATACCACAATTTGTTCAGTCATACCCCAATCAAAGGACATTCCCTCATTTTTCAATTTTTTGCCACCACAAAAAACGCAGCTATGAATATTCTTGTACATGTATTTTTCTTTATTATCTCTTTGGGGTACAAACCCATCAGTGCTGTGGCTAGATCAAAGGGCAGACAGTCTTTTAGCACCCTTTGGATATAGTTCCAAATTGCCTTCCAGAATGGTTGGATCAATTTACAATTCCACCAGCAATGCATTAATGTCCCAATTTTGCCACATCCCCTCCAGCATTCATTACTTCCCTTTGCTTTCATATTAGCCAATCTGTTAGGTGTGAGGTGATACCTCAGAGTTGTTTTGATGTGCATTTCTCTGATTATAAGAGATTTAAAACATTTTTCCTGTGTTTATTGATAGTTTTGATTTATTTTTCTGAAAATTGCCTATTCATGTCCCTTGCCCATTTATCAATTGGAGAATGGCTTGAATTTTTGTGCAAATGATTTAACTCTTTGTAAATTTGAGTAATTAGACATTTGTCAGAGCTTTTTGTTTTGAAAGTTTTTCCCCAATTTGTTGCTTCCCTTCTAATTTTAGTTGCATTGATTTTGTTTGTACAAAACCTTTTTTAATTCAATGTAATCAAAATTATTTATTTTACATTTTATAATTTTTTCTAACTCTTGCTTGGTCTTGAATTTTTTTCCTTTCCCAAAGATCTGACATGTATACTATTCTGTTTTCACCTAATTTACTTATAGTTTCCTTTTTTATATTCAAGTCATTCACCCATTCTGAGTTTATCTTGGTGTAGGGTGTGAGGTGTTGATCTATTCCTAATCTCTCCCACACTGTCTTCCAATTTTCCCATCAGTTTTTATCAAATAGTGGATTTTGGTCCCAAAAGCTGGGATCTTTGGGTTTATTATAGACTATCTTGCTGAGATCACTTACCCCAAGTCTGTTCCACTGATCCTCCTTTCTGTCTCTTAGCCAGTACCAAATTGTTTTGATGACCGCTGCTTTATAGTATAGTTTGAGATCTGGGACTGCAAGGCCACCTTCCTTCACATTATTTTTCATTAGTTCCCTGGATATTCTTGATCTTTTGTTCTTACAAATGAACTTTGTTATGGTTTTTTTCTAATTCAGTAAAATAAGTTTTTGGTAGTTTAATTCTATTTGGTTTTTAAAACCCTTTACTGCCTTCAATTAACTCAACTTTCCAGACTTATTACAGATTACTCCCCTTCATGCAACCTACTGACCAGCCAATCTGACCTTCGCACTATTCCTTACATACAGCTCTTTGTTCTCCCATGTCTATAGCTTAGCAAGGCTGTTCCCCAGGCTTCTTAGCCATCACTTCTTCACTTCTGCCTCTTAGTGTCTCTCACTTCCTTCAATATTCAGCAGGAATTCCACCTCCATGCCTGTGTACCCCAAATGGTTTGGGCTTTTTCACACCCCAGTTATTCTATTTATTTTTACATATTCAGGATAGATTTGTATGTAGTTATTTCTGTCCATTTTGTCAACCCTGTAGAGAGTGTGACCCTAGAAGCTAAGGGCTGTCCTAGTTTTTGATCTTTGCTTCCCCAGTGCCCAACCAACAGAGTACTCATCCATTGCAGCCCCATCATGTTTTCTTAATGACATAGAACACTGTGAAGTTTGGTTGAAATGGATTTGTGGCATCAATTGGAACAAAGTGATCAAGGGTCTACCTGTAGGGCCCTGAGTGAAGGACTTCTTCCTCTCTCTTTGTTTCTTTGATATCAAACTTCTAAAGAAAAAAATGGCTACAACTAGGACAGGGTGACAGGAGTTTTGCTCCAAGGTGTGACAATTTAAAAAGTGCTTCTGGCATATTTCACATCATCTACCACATAGACACAGAGACCAACAACAAGCTAGAAGGTTATTTAGGTAAAGTCCATTAAATGAGACCATATGGGTAAAGTGTTTTGTAAACCTTAAAGCACCAAAAAAATGCTTGTTGTCATTAGAGTAGCAATAATATCATTAAGAGGAGGAAGGAGAAGCTCCAAGGTGGTTGTCCTCTCCTCTAGTGACTTCATTGGCACCTTTTTCATAATTGTTCTTTCCTTGCTTTCCTTTCCATCACCCCCAGAAATCCTACCACGCCCCAGGTTTCCCCTGCCACCTCCTGCTCAGCCTTCCACTTCTGTTCACATTGCTCTACTTGCCTTATGTGACTGTTCATCACCTTATCAGCCACCAGGTGTCTTTGGGGCATCCTCAGTTTTCATGCCTTCCCAGTGGGGCAGCCCCCTAGATCCACCCTTATCTTTGGGAGGCATTGCGCCAGAAGAGGAGGGAAGTAGACTGAATGCCCTCAAGAGATACTCACAGTTCTAAACTGAAGACCAGTATTTCTGCCTGTCCAGACCTTTTTCCATATACCCCACTGAAGAATGACTTTGTCAATTGTCTGATTAAGAAAGAATAAATAAAAGATCACCTCTGTCTTCTCAGTCTCGCTTTCTCTATCTCTGTCTGTCTCTGTCTGTCTCTCCCTCCCTCTCTCCCTCCCTCCCTCTTTCTCTCCCTCTATCTGTCTCTTTCTGTCTTTGTGTGTCTGTCTCTGAGTGTGTGCCCTCTCTCTCTCTCTCTCTCTCTCTCTCTCTCTCTCTGTCTGTCTCTTTGTCTCTCTCCCTCTTTCTCTCCTCTCTCTGTCTCTCTCTCTGTCTCTGTCTCTCTCTTTCCCTTCCTCTCTCCCTCTATCTTCCTCTCCCTCTCCCTCTCTCTCTCTCTTCTCTCTCTCTCTCTCTCTCTCTCTCTCTCTCTCTCTGTCTGTCTCTTTGTCTCTCTCCCTCTTTCTCTCCTCTCTCTTTCTCTCTCTCTGTCTTTGTCTGTCTGTCTGTTTCTGAGTGTGTGCCCTCTCCACCCTCTCTGTTTCTCTCTCTCTCTCTCTCTCTCTCTCTCTCTCTCTCTCTCTCTCTCTCTCTCTCTCTCTCTGTCTCTCTCTCTTCCTCTCCATCTCTCTCTGTGTCGCTGTCTGTCTGTCTGTTTCTCTCTCTCTCTCTCTCTCTCTCTCTCTCTCTCTCTCTCTCTCTCTCTCTCTGTCTGTCTGTCTCTCTTCCTCTCCATCTCTCTCTGTGTCGCTGTCTGTCTGTTTCTCTCTCTCTCTCTCTCTCTCCCCCTCCCTCTCTCTGTCTCTCTCTGTCTTTGTCTGTCTGTCTGTCTGTCTCTCATAGACCTTAAAATGGCAGCTGAGATGGAACAAATGCCGGTGCTGGCAAGGTTAGCTCAAAGCCGGTGAAGATCACGGGCGAACGTCAATTACTGTAATTCAGTTAGTCTGCATTCCTGGAACAATGGCTGAGGTCTCCGGAGCTCTTTAATACCGATATGCCTATTTAGGGACAATGGGCCAAGCCCCATTCCGGGGGACCCAGAGGGATTCTTCGGAGAAGCTTCATCATTTTCCACGAAGGTTCCCATCGGATGGATGACACGGAGCGGGAACTGGGCCTATTGTTCGGAGACAGGCATATCCAATGCATATAAATTTTAAGAGGCCAGCATGGCAGCGTTGCCTGTAATCGCAGAGGCTTCTTCTGACTGGAAGGAGCCTGGGGATGTCTTCTGATGAGAGATTGGCCTCCAGCACACTGCCAAAAGCCAGTTGATTCGTTTGTTTGTTATTTTTGTTTTCACTGTTTCCCAGTGAATCAATTGGGACAGGGCTTCCTTAACTGCTGGAGGAGATGGGAAAAGACGCCCAAGCTCTGTTCTTGCCAGAGAAACACCAGCAAGGCCAAAGGGCCAGCACTGGGGGTGATTTATGAGCTCTCGCTGAGAGCAGTTTGCCGTACAGACCTATAGGAAGAGAGCTGCATTCCAGCAATGACTTTGGGGAGACCAGGAGCCCCACTGTCTTGGGGAGCTAGCGAGGAGCCCGGGGAGAGGAAACTGCCCGGAACCTCTCAGGCCACCAGGCTCTTTTGGGTGAAGGCAGCTTCCCCAGAATCCTCTTCTAACACTAGGAAGTTCGCAGCTTGAGCCCCGGGAGGATTTGGCAAGGTTCTCCCAGAACCATCAATTTTCAGGAAAGGCCAGTTCTCTGCAGATGCACTGAGAAGTCAGCCTCAGTTTGACCCTTCCTTTTCACCAAAGGGAATTTCAGGATTGGACAGAGGAAGCCCCAGGATCTTGGCTTCACACCTAGGATAGCTGTCCCTTCAAGGCCTCAGTCTGGGCAGCCTGCCTCTCTTGTGGTCCCTCCCTCTCTCTCCAACCAAAGGTCCTTTCGAAGGGGGCCCATCTCCAATAGATTAGTGTGGATTGGAGTCCTTCCCGTACAACAACAACCACCAACCCACCAGACAAACGAAGTAGGCTTGTGAGGGCAGCAGCCTTCTGGGATCCTCCTCCTCAAGCTGAGCACATAGTAGGAGTGCCTCGCACAGTAGGTACTTAACAAAAGACCTGTTGAATTGTATTCCTATCTCTTTTACCACTGAGGGTCAAGCACAGTCTTTGCCTTGGCCCAAGCATGTTTACCCTTCACACAGCTCTTCAGGAATGGAAACAAGTTCACCATCTCCATTCTACAAAAAGGGAAATGGGAATTCAAGAAAAACAGAGGGTTTAAAAAGCATAAGGTATCCATTTAGTCAAACCCACCTCATTTTTAGAGTCGACAAAGCTGATGCCCAGAGAAAGGGTATGACTTGTCTAAGATCACACACCTTTCAAAGGTCAGAAATGGACTCACACTCAAGTTCCTGAATCTGAACCCGAGGCTCTTCCCTCTGCACCGAGCCATCTCCATAGATGCCCCTTGGGAGAAAAAACAGGGCTCGAGAGAACAAGAGGCTGCAAACAGTTCTGCAGCAGCCAGTATTGTCTAGGAATGGATGTGTGGGACTGGGCCCAGCCAAAGACTGAAAAAATGGCACCCTGGGCCACCTCTACACCTCAAGGGATGGAGGCTGGAATAGAAGGTGGGGAAGGAGAAGTCTTGGGCACTTCACTCCCCTCCCCTCCATCTCCCCTTCATTCCATTATCCAACAAGCATGCTATCTGGAGAGGCAACATTGCATAATGGGTGAAGACCCCAACTTTGGAGTTAGGAGGACCTGAGTTTAAGCCCTGCCTCACATATCTACTAACTGTTTGACCCTGGTCAAGACCCTTCAACTTTCAGTGTCCCAGACAACTCTGTAAGACTCTAAGTTTCGGAAAAGCAGACAGCCTGCACTGTCAGAGGGAGTTTCCTCTAAAAGAGTTGCCTATCCTAACGTAATCATGGTTTGGACAAAAAACCCTGCTCCTACTCACATGTTCACCCAACAAAATATTGGACCAGCTTTACAGATAGTAGCACATGTGATGCACTCAGTGGTGGGGTGCAGGTGCTGATGGGCTTTGGAAGAGAGCATTTCTCCCCTGGAAGCTCCTAATACTAATGAGATCACACACCTGCTCCTACTCTCAAGGAACCTACCTTCTACTGGGATTGGGCGTGGAAGTGGGAAATAGCCGATACACAGATAAACAGAAATAAAAGCCTGAGGATCTGGGAGGATCATGTTCCCATTGATGGTAAAAGTGAAATTAGGAAGAGGGAATATCTGAGGGAAAAGCCAGAAGGTCAGTTCTAGAGGGGCGAGTCTAAGATGTCCTTCGGGACAACTGGTTGTAGATGTTCAATAGACTGTTGGAGATGTGAGAATGAAGGTCAGGAAAGAAGTTATCTGAGAATCATCTGCATAGAGAAAAGACCGAACCCTCGTACTCTCCAAATTAGTCAAGAAGACCAAAGATGAGAAGAGTCACTATTGGAGAGGTTCTGGGAAGACAGTCATGCCTAGGATTGGTGGAACCATGAATCATAGAGCCATTATAGAAATCAACTTGGAATGATTAAGAATGAAGTGACTAAAATGTCCCAAACTTTGGAGCCAGCTATCTCCCTACGAGGTCATCACAAAGAAGAAAGTCCCCAGATAGAGCGCTTTTTGTGAGAGCAAAGAATTAGAAACCAAGGAGATACCCACCATTTGGAAAAGAGCTAAACAAATTGTGCTATATGATACACTATAAAAAGATGGAGATAATAGAGATAGAATATATAGATAAAGAGAAGCAAGGAAAATCCATATACACTGATGCCCAGAGAAGTCAGGAGAGCCAAGGAAACAATATTCATGATGACTACAACAATGGAAATGGAAAGAACTGCCACCCACAAAACTACCCAAGGGGGTGTTGGTACAATCAACTGTGAAGGGCTAAACTGTTATCAGCAAACAGGATTCCAAGATAACCCCAAGAGACTCAGGATAAAAAAATGTTCTCCATGGTCAAGGCAGGAATGGTTAGAATCAAAGCACACCATCTTTCACTTTATTTCCTTCATGAGTCTTTTTATCATACATGTAATATGTATCTTCTGTCATGGCATGGAAAATAGGGAAACGAATGTTCCACGAAAGAGCTAATATAACCTATATCAGCCTGGTTACTGCCTCAGGGAGAGGGAGGGAGGAAATCTAAATCACAAAATGTCAGAAAACCATTGTCAAAATTTCTACGGGCCATTGGGGGGGGGGAGAGTAAAAGTGAAAAAAAGAAAAAGAAAATGAGTGTCAGAAATGGCAATGAATTATCAGCCTGGCTTCCCAGGAGAGTCACCAGCAGGCCTCCAGCCCCCTTTCACAGGAGCAGGAGGCCTTCAGGAGTTATACACATCTTAGGCTGGCTCTATTCCCCAACTGATTTTGCTGGACTTTTTATTTTCATCTTCCCCCCTTGGGGATGGCTCTCCGGGAAGTTGAGGAGAACATTTAGACTCCTGGAGGGTCCCGATTGCTCTCTTGGGCACAAGACTTTGTATGTCTGCTCCATCCAGGCTGAAATGGGACATGGAACCAGGTGGAACAAGGGGGGCGCAATAGAGAAATCTGGGCTTTCTCTGCCAAGAGCTGAGAAGGAGCTGTGGAAGTCAGAGAAAGGAGAGAAGAGGCAGGCCTGGGAGAAAACCATGGGGCTTCCCAAACTCAATGGGTGGAATATGACTGAGGGTATAGCAGGGGAGACTGAGAGTTCATAGTCAACCAGTGGGAGGCAAACCAAGAGAGGGCAATGCACTGAAAAACGTGAAAGGAGAGAGGATGGGGGAGCAAAAAGCGAGTCAGCTGTGTCAAAGGCTCAGGAAGGATGGAGGTGGAGAAGAGGCCATGGGGCTGGCCATTGTGGTATCACCCAGAGCCGTGAAGCCAGATCACAAAGGCTTATGGAGGTAGCTAGTGTAGACTTTTTGTACCAGTAGTACAGCGGCTTGAGCGAGATGGTAGAGAGCCCCTGTAAGTGGCGCTTGGGTAACCAGGGGAGGCCTTCCTCCTAACTCAGAAGCTCCCCTCACCACAGAGCTGAATATGTGTTCTGGCCCCTTGGCAAGCATCCACGTGTGCCCAGCTACTCCTTGTGTATCTTCCTGGAGGCTCTGTCTAAGATGATGATGGCGAGCCAGCAAGGACAGCCCTCTCAGCAGGCTTTAGGTAGGAGACAAAGGAGGGGTCGCTGACGGCACTTTGGTCCCAGCTACTTAGGACCTGGGCTTCCCTGTAAAGCCCTCTGGGGAGCTGGAGGGGACTCCTATTCCCGACATCCCTCAGCAAGAGTAGATGGTCTCCCTCACATTAGCAAGAACAGAGCCCCTCTGAGGCAAGCATGAGGCAGAGCTCCGGCCCCGTCGGTCCTGTGCCCCTTCTCCGAGCCCAGCTCCCCCAAGAGCAGACCCTGGAAGGGCTGGCAGTCATGCGGTGTGTTGAAGAGGTCAGAACTTCTCAGAAGAGAAGGCAGCCACTGCCAGAAGCACACCGGAGCTGAGGGGTTTGAGAGGCCAGGCGGGATCCTGGTGCGATGGAAGAGCCGTTCTTGGGAATCGCTCAGACAGCCCAGATCCAAGGTGAATGGGAGACGGATGCTAAATGGCCCCACAACATTGTCTGGACCAACATAAGAGGGGGCAACATTTGAAAAATGTGTTTTAAACATTTATTTTGGTTTCATAGGAAATGAATGCGCCTGTCCTGTACCTCCCATCTGCTTTGTCCTGGGTGCCTTCCCCAGCTGGCACTTCTTAGGGAAGGACCTAGACATGAGCTATCCCTGAAGCTTTTAATATTGAAGAGATTTTCCCTGGAACTCTGGGATAGGAGCGCAATGAGCCAGAGAGATGAGAGAGCCCGTCTTTGAAGTCTTTCCTCCTCTGGAAGGGAACCCAGCCTGTACAAATCCAGAGCAGGTGGCCACAGCCTCCCATGTCCAGAGGGGCCTCTTCCCAGAAAAAGTGGGGCTCAGCCTTTGGACTCAAAAGAATCACATCTCGGCATTTGTATGGAGTTCGCACTTCCTTAGACTGTGAGTGTTGCTTCCTGCTGAAGGCACAACATTTTCATCTGTGCCTGGGCGTCTCTCCCCCTGCTCTATCTGATCCCTGTCCCCCTGGGGAGGTCTTTTGGAGAGGTCCATTTGGGGAGCTGATCCAAGCCATCCATACTTCATTCCCCTCTCGGTTGTGCTTCTGCCTCTCAGGACTCTGCTCCCATGACCCCATCTGGATACCCTTTAATATCCTCCTCCCAGTTCCCAACCCCTTTCTATGTTGGGATCCCCATTGGCATGTCACCTCCTCAAAGCTGGAACTGCCTCATTTTTGCTTGTGTTGGCATCCCTGGGCTTAGCCCAATGCCTGGCTCCTCCAAGGACTTCAGAAATGTTTACTGCCTGCCCTGTCACCTGGAATGTAAACTTGAGAGCACAGTCTCCCTTTTTTTTTACCCACACCCTATAGCCCTAGTCCTAGTACAGTGCTTGGCACAAAGCAGCCATGAGACATATATTTAATGAGAGAATACAGTATACATATATATGCATAGAAATACAATAGATTATATATATTTCTGATCAACCTGCTATAGCTCACAAATCCATGTGATTTGGTCAAAATTTTGGTCCAGTAGAAGTTCAGTGGCATAAAGATCGATAACTGGTCTCCAGTTCAGAAGAATCTGAGTTCCAATCTTGCCACATAGCTTGGCTGTGCCATCCTAGACCAAGTATTTAATCTCTCAGTGCTCTTGGCAAATCGCTCTTAAGACTCTACATCCCAGAGGAGGGCCGGTTGGTCTTGGAAGAGGATGTTTACTCCCTGAGAGTTTCCCACATCACAGAATTCACCCGTCCGATCACTCCCTCAAACATACAATCAAATACGAAGGACCCCTATACAAAGGGCGACCACCAAAACAGAAGACATGCATTTGTCCTTGCAGGGGATACTCCTGGATGCCTGTCCAATCGGACCCCACTGGACTTTCCAGTTGCTAGCAGAGATGGCAAGAGAGAAAAGAGCAACAAGGATCAAAGGAATTCCGCACGCCTTCTCTATTTGCCAGAAGAGTGAGCTTCTCTCCTCCCCTGTCCACAAAGAGACACGAGGTCTCCCAGCCTCCCTCACTGCTCCATCGCTTGGCAGAGAAAGAACTTTGGGAAGGCTGTGGGTTGACTGCTGCTACCTCTGGGTCAATGGGAAAGAAGAGAAGAATAAACACAGAAAAAAGATTGTCTCTGATCCTTCGCCATCAAGAGAGAAGCAGAGGAAGAGGAAGCTGTGGGGCTCCATGTTCTGAAGCCCAGATGACCGCTTCCAGGTACCATCCTCTGGTTCTTTCCTGTCCTGTCAGGACCCAAGCCCACACCTTGGTGAAGGGACAGATTAGAATAAGAGAACTGGGCCCCACTGTATACATAGAAGCGTGTCTCCCTCCAGCCAGCCAGCATCACTCGCTGGAGACCAGAGGGAGAGGTTCACTCCTCACACCAGCATCCACTGAGGCAGAGGCTGCCCTGACTGACCGCAAAAGGCCAGTGCTAGAGCACATCCCCAGCACACACCTTTGGTCCAGTTTAGTGACAATCCTTGGAACCCGGTTTGTCCGGGAGGGTCCCTCCACTCGAGAAATAACATGGATGGCTTGGCAGGGTCTCCCTTTTCACCTGTGCCATTCACCTGGATGTGTTCCTCCTTTTGTGGCTCTTAGAGTCAATCCAAGGCTTTCATCATTCCTTCACCACTGCACCCCAATGATTTTTTAAAACTCTTCTGTCTTATAATTGATACTAAGTATTGGTTCCAAGGCAGAAGAATGGTAAGGGCTAAATAACTGGGATTGTGACTTACCCAGGGTCACACAATTAGGAAGCATTTGAATCCAGATTTGAACCCAGGACCTCCTGTTTCCAGGCATGGCTCTCAATCCACTGAGCCATCTAGTCCCACTCCCCACCAGCCAATGATCTTTTGAGAAAAGTATAACTACAGCAAGGTAACTGATACTTGGATCCAGAGTCCCAATGTTTAGAGGATGCTGATGGAACTCGTTCCCCTAGAAATTTAGAAGCAAAGAAGCATAACGTCATTAAAGATGGAGAAGTCAATCTGAGGCGTGTCCGTCTCCATGGAGATAGAAGAGGACAAGATAGGAATGAGGCAATCAAAGAGGCCAGTTTGCTGAGTAAAGTCACCAAAGAAGGCTTGGGAGAGTAAGATTAGCTCTAAGTGCACCTGCTAGGTGGTTTTGAAAGCTCTACATCCAATGAAACATCCAACAGAAACAAATCTTTGCTAGTCCGTGCTCTAGAACAAGCACATGACCCAGACCGGTGTTTGCTCACGTCCCTTTGCCCTGTGGCAGAAGTCAGTGTGTCATTGGAGGAGGGTCAGTACTACTGTCCTTGCTGCTGGCAGCTGGGGCCAGCGAGGTGACCCAGTGGATAAAGAGCTGGGCTGGGCCGTCAGGAAGACCTGAGTTTATAAGGAGCCTCAGACACTTCCTAGCTGGCTGTCCTGGGCAAGGCCCTTAACCCTGTTTGCCTCAGTTTCCCACCTGTAAACGAGATGGAGAAAGAAATGGCAAACCACCCTAGGATCTCTGCCAAGAAAATCCCAAACGGGGTCAGGAGAGCAGCATGTGGCTGAAAACAACTGATCAAGGGACATCCTTCCTCTAAGCTTCAGTCCAACATCCAGCTGTTGCCTACAAGACATCTCCTCGACCTGGCTGTCCTGGAGGCATCTGGAATGTGTCCAAAGGAGACCTGCTCATTGACGCCCTCCTTCCTCAACCTCTTTCTCCTTCCTAGAATTCCCCTGTTTCTGTTGAGGGCATCATGTCCAGCCTTCCTCCAGGCACCGCTGTCTTCACCTCCAGTGTCACTTTCCCTCCTAGTTCTTGCCAGTTTTACCCAGACGTCTCAGATCCATGCCCTTCTCTCCTGCTCTGGGGTCTCTTGGCTAGTCTGTTGGAATAGCTTCCCTTTGCTCCCCTCTCCAAGTCATCCTCCACACTCCTGCCAAATTAATATTCCTGAAGCAAAGCTCTAGCCATGCTCCTCCCTTGCACAGGAAACTTCAGTGGCTCCCTAGGACCTCTGACATAAAAATAAAAACTCTGTTTAGCACTGGAATCCCATTATAGTCCAGTCCTCGCTTCTACCTGTTCAGGCTTCTGGCCCACAAAAGATTCTGCCCCAAATGCCTTTTTGTTGCTCCCATACTTGTACTTTGGCTTTGGCCATTCCCCATGCCTGGAGTGACATTCCTTCTCACCTCCACTTTGAAAGCCCTCCCTTCCTTCAAAGTTTAGTTCAAGCACCACCTGCTTCCCACCTGAGGCCATTATGGATCCTAAAGCTGCGTGTAATTCTCACCCCACCCTGAAAGCTCCTTGAGGGTAGGAACATGTTGGTTTTGTCCCTGTAACATTTACTTGTTTTCTTTTTTGTCCTCTTGGAAAAGAAGGAAGGAAGGAAGGAAGGAAGGAAGGAAGGAAGGAAGGAAGGAAGGAAGGAAGGAAGGAAGGAAGGAAGGAAGGAAGGAAGGAAGGAAGGAGAAGGAAGGAAGGAAGGAAGAAGGAAGGAAGGAAGGAAGGAAGGAAGGAAGGAAGGAAGGAAGGAAGGAAGGAAGGAAGGAAGGAAGGAAGGAAGGAAGGAAGGAAGGAAGGAAGGAAGGAAGGGACAGGAGGGAGGGAGGAAGGAAGGAAGGAAGGAAGGAAGGAAGGAAGGAAGGAAGGAAGAAAGGAAGGAAGGAAGGAAGGAAGAAAGGAAGGAAGGAAGGAAGGAAGGAAGGAAGGAAGGAAGGAAGGAAGGAAGGAAGGGACAGGGAGGGAGGGAGGAAGGAAGGAAGGAAGGAAGGAAGGGAGGAGGAAAAGAGGAGAGGAAGAGCAGGAAGGGAGGGAAGAAAAGAGTAAGGAAAGCAGAAATCTTCCAGCAAGGCTTCCTATGAATGGTGGACAGGGAACACTGTCTTCTGTAAGGCACACATGCTAATGGGCTATGTAAACTGCTTGTGGCCTTTATTATTTCCTAGATGGAAAACATGTTTTACTGCATACCAGGGAAGCAGACGTCAGCTAGCCTTGAAATTGGGACCAGCATTTTGCCGCGCTGCTGGATCGGCCTCGCTGGGCCGGGGTCCTGGCCCTCCTCTCTTCAGTCCCTGCACCAGGCTACAGGAGCCCTGAGTGAGCAGCTGCCCAGATGTCTTCCTCCAGGCGGGGGCCCCAGGAGGAAGGATGCTGAGCTCTCCCCCATAGCGCGGTTCTCCTGGACTGTGGGACTGATAGAGGGGGAGGAGGAGAAAGCGGGCGAACTCGTTTTCCCTGGTTGCCAGGGCGGTGGGCAGGCTGGCCACTGAGAGGAGGAGAAGGGGGCCGCCATGTCTCAATGCTAGAGCCAGTCCAACCGTGATGAAGCTCCCTTGGCCCCAGGCGGGAGAACACGGGGCCTTCTCCAACCTGGCCTCCTCCAGAAGTGGTTCCGGCTCGCAGTAATACCTGTGGCCTCTCTTGGCCAAGGTGGGCCAGGTCTGAGCAGACCCCTGAACTCTTGGGTCCGGCTGCCGATGGGCCCAAAGGGGGGCGGGTGGAGCTTGGGGCCAGGATGCTCAAACCAACAAAGTCTGAAAGTTTCAAGGATTCAATTAAACACGGGGATGCTTTAAGTCTAATAAAAACTGGGGAGAAGAGATCAGATGCTTTCACGGACAGAGCCGATGGCTGGTCTGCCATCCCCTTCTCCCTGGCCTGCATGGGGGGCAGGAAGGGCCTGCAGACGTCGTCTCCTCCAGTCGCTGTAGTTTATCGGAAAGATCTGGAGCCGCTCTGACTCGGCTAAGTCATGGACACGGAGCAGCCGGGCCTGCCCTGAAGTCCCGTCTTTTACCCAGAAGCCTCTCCCTCTACCACCTTCCCTCCCCGCCGGGCCACTGTCACTCTTGTGGCCTATTGAAAGGCCCCACGTTCAGGGGGCTCCTTATTCCTCTGGAATCAAATAAGCCCCCCCCCCCCCCCCTTTGGGACATCTAAAGCTCTCTGCTGCGGTCTGCCTCCAGGCACCCTTTGCAGACTTTTCACATTTATTTCTCCTCCTCTAGTCTGGGTTCCAAATCTACTGGCTTCTTGCCATTTCTTACAATGCTCCATCTCCATGTCTTTGACCTATCTTTGCACGGGCTGTTTCCTGTGCTTTCTCCCCTCCCTCACTTCGGCTACTTAAACTTCCTGGATCCTGGGTCCCCTCAGAGGGAGGCCTTCTGGTCCTCTGGGTACTTTGTACGGGCTCCCTACTCCCCACGGGATCTTTCTCAGCTTACATGCTTAGGAGCAGAGGAGACGGGCGAGGAGGGTCAGAGGTTGTGGTCTTGGCTTTTGTTCATCACCATGGTGCCCGACTAGACCTAGAGGACTGATGAAACTTTTACTGGATCCAACTGAAATGTTAGCCTTATCATCCGCAAATGATCCAGGACAACCTGAGGGACTTGAGAGAAAGAAGCTCTCCACATCCGGAGAAAGAACTGTGGAAGCGGAAACGCAGGAGGAAAACAACTGCTTGATCAGATGGTTCAACGGGGATATATGATTGGGGATGTAGACTCTAAGGGATCACCCTAGTGCAAATATTAATAATATGGAACTAGGTCTAGATCAATGACACATGTAAAACCCAGTGGAACTGTGCGTCAGCTATGGGGAAGGGATGAGGGGAGAGGAGGGGAAAGAACATGAGTCTTGTGACCAAGAGAAACTACTCTAAATTAACTAATTAAATGAAATTTTCCAAAAAAAAAGAAATGTTAACCTTATCCTAATGACCTCCACTGAAGGGGGAAACTCCCTTCCTCCATTTTATTTGAAGATTGTCCTGGTTCAATTGTTTATCAGTTGTGCCTGACATTTCATGATCTCATTTGGGTCATTCTTGTCAAAGATATGGGAATGGTCTGATATTTCCCTCTCATTTCAATATGAGGAAACTGAGGCAAACCAAGTTAAGTGACTTGCTAGGTCACAACAGTGAGCTGCTAAGTATCTGAAGTCAATGTGAACTCAGATCTTCCTGACCCCAGCCCTGTGGTGTATCCACTCACCACCCAGCTGCCTCATTTGAAGGGTGTTAGTTAGTTTGTTGTTTTTTAATCATGCAATGGACTCTCATGATTCCAACCAGC